>NW_013953297.1:135616-141711 GCF_001266775.1 Austrofundulus limnaeus
CTTAAGTACAAAAAATATCAGCTACTTTAGACTTTTACTCAAGTAATATTTTTAGAGAAGACTAACTTTTACCAAAGTTTTTTTATGATAAGATACTTGTGCTTTTACTCGTGTATCACTTTGAGGTACTTTATACAGCATTGTGCTCAACCAAACATCTCCCCTCCCAAAACAGAAACACAAAGTTAAAATGTGGGAAATCAACATCGGATATTAATATCGGCCCAGTTTTACATATCGGACCGATACCGATTCTAAACAATTGCCAATATCGGCCAATACCGATATCAATACMGATATATCGTGCATCCCTATTGAGTAGTAATACTGTATTGTTCAAATGTGGAAAATTGCCAATTTGCACTGAATCACAAGATATGAGTGCTTGTTAATGATTTTCAGCTATATCAAATTTTAGCTAAGCAACTAAACTAAAACCGAGTTGTAGCCAATTTTGAGGTTACCGTTGCCAAATGTTTAGTCGAGTCTCCGAATTCTGCTCAGTGTTGATGTGTAGTCAATAAATGGAAGTCTGAATAATAACTAAAAACCTCTTCTATAAAGGCTTTATTCTAAATCAGCTCCGATCAGCTCCAGCAGCACACAGCAGGCCTCCAAGTCAAACGACCTTCACCTTTATCAGAAAAGGAAAACAGTCCCCTAGCAGCTGCTCGGATAACTCAAACTGCTCAAACTGAATAACTAACAACAAACCTCTTCCCACATAATGATGAATCAACATTTTTAACGTAGGGCCAATTTTATTTTATTTTTTTGGTCAAACCCCTTGAGGTGACGTTAGAACGTTACCAACTTTGTTATGAAGACAGAAAGGCCTCATATGATAAGACACAACTCTGTTTTAAACCATATGGCTGTAATGATCAGAAAGTATAAAATACAAGACTGAATCACAACATTCAGGTAATTAGTAATATTTTCTTCACTTTGATATGGGATTTTCAGTCTTAAAAACTTGAAAAAATATGTTTGGAAACTTGAATTCACTCTAATTCCCTGCTGTAAGACACTAAGAAGCTACAGATGGCGCAACAAAAATTAAAAAAGCTAAAACAAACTGGATTGTGCAACATTCAGTTCAGTTTAGTTTATACAGGACCAAGTCACAAAGAACATTGGCACTTTATGGCCCTGCCTGTCATCTGGTCCCGCCAGACATTTACACAGTCTGCATTGACTGAACTTTGCGGTGGCACCAAGACGACTTCCTCTGGTTGGACGACCACCACAGAATTAGCCATTCAACAAAATCCCAGAATTTGAAGCAGAATAACTTAAGAAGAAAGTTTTGTACCACAGCGTGTAACCTGGTGAGGTCACTCCTAGTCTGAATGGTTTACCCAAAATTCATAAACAGGATGTTCCGGTAAGATTGACTTGTTGGCATGATTAATTCTGTCGCAATGTTTCCAAATATCTGGCGTCTGTACTTAGTCCTTTAGTTGACATTTCAGAACATCGCATACAGAAAACGGTGAACTTTGTGGACAAGGTGAGGGTTGTCATCATGGAGGGGGATTATCCCTTGAACTGCCATCAAAAGAATCTATTTATGTCACATCACTCTTTACGTGCGGTCCCATTGATGAGAAGGTGTGCTATTGGCTCCCCAGTTTCTTGATTTTGTTTTGCACTTTACAAGTTTTAGCATTTATTTATTTTTATTTTTCTGTTGTACAGGCTTGTGCAACGACAGATTATTCTATTAATATTTATGTTAAATTATAAGAATAATGAATTCGTAACACTTCATTAGCAAAAATCTCAGTGCTACAAAACGGCAAATCCRTCCGTCCGTTTTCTGCCGCTTATCCGGAATCGGTTCGCGGGGGCAGCAGCCTAAGCAAAGAGACCCAAAATGGCAAATCATGGTAAATAAAACTAGTAAAATAAAAATACACTAATAAAAAAAACACCCAAAGCAGAAAAAGCTTTTTCATTTATCTAAAACAATTGATGAAATCACGATGAAATGAAAACCAATGATTGCGACTCTTTCAGATTGCCAGTAAGGGAGTTCCAAAAGCAGGGGACAGCCACACAGACTGCCCGTTCTCCCATTGTCCTTAATTTAGTTCGTGAAAGGTGAAGATTACTGTTCTGTGACCGGAGGGAATGGGTGGATGAGAGGTGATAATCATGGCTCCAAGAATAGTCAGGCTGAAGGTGCTGTTGGTCCGCTGAACAATAGGGATAATCAGGGCACCAATGATTGATCGTTGGTCCTCTTTTGCATGTGAACAGTTTTGTATGTCATTGTTTACTTGTTTGTCCACAATACTGCTTATGAGGCTGAGCTTGCTTGTAACTCCTCAGACTGAAGAAGTCTCTTGGAAGGAAAACGTTTGATTAAAGAACCCATCCAGAGGACCTATTTAATTTTTTTTCCTACCTGGATTACTGAGACRCATGAGGACAAAAGAAATTTCTTAAATTTTGTCCACAATTTTTGTAATACTAAAGAGGGAAAAAATCAGTCAAATTATAACGGACTATAATTGTTTYTTTGTTTTTTTTTACCTCAAGGTAAGCATAGTGCAGGTGCTACTGGACAGTGTTATTCTCACAGACAGAAACTGTAACAAGTAAACCTAGAGTTTGAGAGCGAAGTGCTCTGTTAGGAAAATGTGGAACGATAAGATCTTTAATACAAGATGGAGCCTGGTTGGTAAAGTAAGACTTTAAATTATATTCTAAATTGTCTTCATGGCTTCATCAGAAGCACTTCAAGATCAACAATGAGCTGTAAATATTAAAAGTGAAAGTTTGTTTTCTATTTTGTCCCCACCGAATCTGTAATTCAGATTATTTTGACATTATATTTCTAGAAAAAGGAGAAGAAAGCCAAAGGAGAACAAATATTGGTAAGTCAAGGTAAAAAAAAAAGTTAAAGCTGATTATTTTAATGCAAACTAATTTTAACAGTTGATGAACTGACCTGTCATGGTTCTCAACAGACAACTGAGATGAAGATGCCAGTGGAGGTCTTCAGCTCTCCGTCTGCCTTACCTAAAGACCCCACATTAAGGAGGCAGCATTTAGAGGACCTCATGACAAAAATCCACGGCTCTTTCAGTTTCATGCAGGTGATTTTTAGATGTTTGCAGACTTCCTAACTATGAATCCAATATTGTTTTTGAAATTTATAACATTTTGGTCACTACCATACATGTCATTCCCTTTGGAAATCCACTCTAACTTAAGCCTCAACATTCTGTAATTTCTTTTTTAAATCTGTATTATTCACACACTGTGATGGGGGGAGCTATTTAATTCCTCTTATATCCTTCTTGGTCTGTATTTTCTGCCACTTACCTGTAGTCTGGTCGTAGCAGCAACAGGTCCAGGAGAGAAACCCAGACATTCCCCAGCGACACTTTCCAGCTTGTTCTGGGGGACCCTGAGGTGTTTCCAGACCAGAGAGGATACATAATCCCTCCAACTGTCCAAAAGACCTACTCTTTTTGTTTAGACCTGTATTATTGAGATGCATAAGGACATTAATTTGCACTATATAAAACAGAAAAATCTGGGAAAAAGTTTGTTGCATTTTTTTTCAAATGTGTAATAAAGATGTTATCCCACATATAGAGGAAATGTAATAAATGTCATTTGGGTTAAAATGGTGTGAACAGTGCTGTTCAGGAAACTGTAGAACTTGCATTTTAAATTTTATAGATAAAGACTGCTCTGTAACTATCTGGAGAAAAACTTCATTTTTCAGACAGTTCATTATAAAAACACCTATTTGTCTTTTAATATCTGTAATTAGGAATCGTACATGTTGTCAAAAGAATCCTACATTTAAAAAAATTAGTCAACTTGAGAAATCTTGGCCAGTAATRGAGCATTTTAAGATTTTTTAAAATAACTTTCTGTTTTCTCAGGACTCTCTCTTGGATGGTGAGAACTCTTTGACCAATGGAACACCCCGGCTGAAGAGACTGTCGTCTGGAAGTCCCTCTCCACTGGGTAATATGGAACATATAAACAAGCTGTTCATTTCAAAGTTTTTAATTTCCACGTTTGCATTTCTCCTTTTTTTTTTTGCCAAACATTTATGGTCAGGTTGTGGAGGCAACCCATCCAGGATGGAAACCCAGACTTGAGTTCTTTCTGGGGGATTCAGAAAGAACTACTCTATGCCAGTGTAGAGATATAATCCCTTCCAGTGAGTTCTGGGTCGGCCCTAAGGCTTAGCTTGTGTGTCCTGAAATGACGACTTTGCAGAATTGGCCTCTTACTGTGTTGAAGGGGTTTGAGTACCCCCATGTTCCTTGAGGCTGTTGGGTATTTGTCCTACTATGGTTTCCTGTGGTAAACTGGCCCTGGTGGGGGTGTCAGACTAAAAGTGGTTTAAAAAAATCTTGATGAGAAACCAACAATTACCTGCCAGAAGTGGTGGTCGTACCTGAAGTGAAGACTGGAAGCCAGTTCCACCACTCGCACTGACTGGTTAGATGCTAAGGCATCTGGGCCAGGTCTCGGACAATGGAGGGTCGATACTTGGCGAGAGCAAATCTAGGTGAGCTCAGGGAGACATGGAACTGAGAAGTCTGGAGTGCCTCTGAGTAGATGGTTTATCTTCCTTGAGGGAAGAGGCCCAGAGTCATGGGGCCAGGTGTCACCACTGGGGTGTTGAGGTTGGCCTGTCAAACTCTTGAGGAAGTAGCCTATAGTCCCAGGGGGACCAGTGCCTGTAGTTGATAAGGGAGGGGTGACTGTATTAAAAGATGACTAAAGTCTAGGAAGCTGCTTATTTAGGCGTTGGCTGATGATGGGTGTCTTTAATCACTGCGGCACCACAGGAGAGTTATGGGCTCGACACACTGGGAGCGACAAACTACAGCGATTAACAGCTGTCATCGCAGCCAGGGTGAAACCCGACACACGGGACGCGATAGCGACGGCAGCGTTGCGAATCGCGCTCTCAGGTCGCTTGTCTTCAAGAAATTTGATTGGTTCTTCTACTGCCTCTTGTAAAGGTTATTGCTGGTTCACAAAAAGGGGGTGTGCATTACGGACGTGTAAATTAAACAAATCTTGCGATGCTAATGTAATTGAAAACCAAACACACATCAAGATACAATTTTATGAGGAAAAACTTACCGGATAACTTCACCCTGGCACCAACAAATTCCCACAAAGCTTTTTAGTAATCACTTGGTGAAAGTGTTAGCTAACTGCAGTGTGTAGCATACTTTCCTCTCATTGGTCAGTCAATGAAACCCTTGCTGATTGGTTGTACGCTAAGTGACAGCGACAAAAGTTGAACATTTTTCAACTTTCATATATCGCGTCGCAAGCTCGCGCGTGCACACCTAAGTGTATGAGCGAAATTTTACATGCACTATTTTCGCTGGTCGCTTAGCTGGAGGAGGGCAAGCGATTGTCGCCTCACCGCACAGGCTCCATAGGAAATGAATGGAGAGCGAGCGACGTTGCCTCCCGTGTGTCGAGCCCTTTAGAATTCCACTGCTCTTCCTGTTTGGGGTGCCGTTTTGTAAAGTTACACAGTCAAAAATTACCACCAATATTTTTGTTTTATTTAGCCTTTTTATAAGAAAAAAAGAACAGATTTATTTTTCAAAGTCAGTTTTTCACCATATGATTCTAACATTTATAAATGTCATAGTTTATAAACTAAATATTTAACTTACAAATTAAATATTTAATTAACAAGCTAAATATTTAGTTTGTGACTTAAATATTTAGTTTTGAGCTAAATATTTAGGTTGCAACTTAAATATTTAGCTAGCTACCTAAATATTTAAGTTAAATATTTAGTTTTGAGCTAAATATTTAGGTTGCAACTTAAATATTTAGCTAGCTACCTAAATATTTAAGTTAAATATTTAGTTTTGAGCTAAATATTTAGGTTGCAACTTAAATATTTAGCTAGCTACCTAAATATTTAAGTTAAATATTTAGTTTTGAGCTAAATATTTAGGTTGCAACTTAAATATTTAGCTAGCTACCTAAATATTTAAGTTAAATATTTAGTTTTGAGCTAAATATTTAGGTTGCAACTTAAATATTTAGCTAGCTACCTAAATATTTAAGTTAAATATTTA
>NW_013953297.1:142711-149591 GCF_001266775.1 Austrofundulus limnaeus
GTCAATTACAGGCCTCTCTCATCTTTTTAAGTGGGAGAACTTGCACAATTGGTGACTGACTAAATACTTATTTTCCCCACTGTATATTGGTTTGGCTAGATGTTAATCTAACTGGTTAGGATGGTATTCATGTGCTGCTGCAAGCAATATTTTTTGCACTTCTGTGGGTGGGACATTTTCAAACTGAATCTTTTTTCATTTACTTATTGAGTTTCTTGATTTTTTTTTATAGATATTTTTTAGTATGTTTTTAATGATTTTATTGTATTTTTTTACCTAATCCAACAAGCCCATGAAGGTGTAGGAAGCCTGGACATCCTGCCCAAAACAATGCAAGTAAGACTTTATTTTAAATATTTACCAAAATTATAAATTTGTATTCATGTTTGAAGTTTCTGCTTCTGTTCTGCTTTGTGTGTGAACATGTTTTACTGTTTGTGTAGATTAATAAATATAAAAAAAAAAAAAAAGGTTTTTGCCTGGTCTCCTGTGATGGCTGACTTGCAACTTAAGAGCAATTATTTTTATTTCACTCATTTTCCATATTCAGTCAACCCCACTGCCTCCCAGGCTTCTGGAGCAGAAAGTCTGTTTGACCAAAGGGGATCAGAATCTGCAGAGCAGCGACTTGGACCTTTCCTCAAAGAACCTGGATCAAGTAAAAGGCAACATGTGGCTGTTAAAGCAACGTCTGATTCACTGCTTCTCTGACGGAGGTGTTTTTGTTTGATTTGATCTCTGCAGGAGTCTCCTCAGTCGGCTGACAGAACCTTTTCCTCTCCACCACTCTATCATCGGAAATCCATCACAGCTGCTCTGGAAGAGAAGAGCTCTCATTGTGTAAATAAATCTGAGGATGATGATGATTATGATGAAAATAAATTCCGTTATTTTATTTTTTTATTTTTTTTGTCAAGAAGCCAGCAGCTGATCCAGTGAAAAATTCTCCCTGTAATGGGGGAAGGTTGAGTACCACCACCCTACCCCAGGCAGAGACTTTTACCACCCCTCCCACCAGGCGGACCTTCACCTCTTCAGAGTTTCAGAACATTCAGTCTGTAAGTTCTTTAAAACTGTTTGGGACTCTATTCACTTAAGTTTTCTTAGCTCTTCTAGAATATTATTTATTTATTTAATTCTTTCTTTCTTTGTTTTCCTTCTTTGTTTTTCTTTTTTTCTTTCTAATTTATTTATAACAATAATACTGACCACTTCCTCAGTCGAAACCTTGGAACAAAGACCCTCACAAGTCAGAAATGTGTTGTAGGAATTAGGACAACTCCACTTCTGGAGTTCAGTCTGTCTGCAGGGTTATATTAATTATTATTGGAATTATGTATTATATTAATTAATAATATAATAACAGTGTTGTTTTCGTTGACGAGACGGTAACGAAATAAACATAGCTATTTGATGACTAAGACATGACAAAACGTCCATCCATCCATTTTCTGTACACGCTTCTTCCTTTTCAGGGTCACGTGGGTCACTGGTGCCCATATCCAGCAGTCACAGTGCGAGGGGCGGGGTACACCCTGGACTGGTCGCAAGTCCATCACAGGGCCGCACATAGAGACAAACGAGACAAACAACCATTCACTCTCTCACTCACACCTAGGGACAATTTAGAGTTATCAATTAACCTAACAGTCATGTTTTTGGTCTGTGGGAGGAAGCCGGAGTACCCGGAGAGAACCCAYGCATGCACGGAGAGAACATGCAAACTCTACCCAGAAAGGTCCCCGGACCGGGATTTGAACCGGTGACCTTCTTGCTGAGAGGCATCAGCTCTACCAACTGAGCCACCGCCATGATGAAACGTGTCTGAGTTTTCATTGACGAGACTGGACGAAAATGTTAGTCGGTGGTCTGTCAATCATTTAGAATGCAGAGTGGAGGGAGGGACAGCAGCACTGTTACACACACAGCAGCAGCACAGAACATTTCCTCCTCTCATTCAGTAAAGAAGGAAAACAGCCTGCACCGCGTCGCAAAAAAAAAAATCAATAAATAAAATAATAAGTCCGTCCGTCACCTGTAGCTTAACCAGGGAGTAACGTCTCCACCATTAAATGCTGTCGCAGGTCCATTCTGAGCTCAGAAGCTGTTTGTTTACGTTCGTGACGAAAGTAAAACTTTTTTTTTTCAGGGGGGTTAGCAACTGCGCATGTCAGTGCTTCTGTTCTGAATAAAAGCCTGGTACGTGTAAACACTCGTTTGCACAAGTTTAATAGTCTACTAACTAAGTTTAGGACTGCATGATGTCCGTTTTTTTAAATAAGATGCGTCTTCGTCGTCCGGGCTGACAAGTTTGAGTTGAACATGTGTGTTCCTCTTTTTGTACATTCATTGCACTTTAGCAAATTCTGAGAAATAAAGCCACAAAGTGAGAATGTTTTAGTTTTGGGCATTTTTAGAGTAACACAAATTCACAAATGTTAACACAAATTATTCAAATTAATTTGTAAAGACTAAAGCTGAAAACATGCTCCCTGCAAACTGCCGACGTCGGCACGGGTTGTCGCAGTTTAATGACGAAAATTACGTCACCGGGCTTTGCAGCGTCGTGTCGACAGCCCCTTTTGGCACAACCCGCTGGCACCCCCCTCCCGTGTCGACGGTAATGTGTGATTGGTCTGAAATTCGTGGGCGTCTTTGTTTGTGCTGCGCTGGGGGGGGGGGAACGACTCGTTCCCAGACTAGAAAGCAGAGTTTTATAAGATAGTCAAACCGTGAAAAACTTATGGCTTGTTTGTTTGTGCTGCTGCACTCGTAAAAATAAAAAGAAAAAAAAAAAAGGGGGGGGGGGGCTCGCTCCCAGAGCCGACACCAGGAAGTAGAGTTTTATAAAGATAGTCAAAACCTGAAAAACTCATGAATGGAGATAAAACAGACGTTGTGCACGGAGGAATCTGACTGATAAAAACTGTGGAGCTAAACCAGAACAGATGTGGATAAATACGTCGGGTTAGTGACATCTTTTTTTTTTTTTGCAATGATTGTCGGCTGCTGCAGGGGGAAATTCCATGCAGTGACGTATGGTTCAGTGGGAGGGGGGTTTCCCCGAGCTCAGCGCGCAGTGACTATGAAAAGTCTGCAAAAACGACTGCGATCAACCACATGACTGCGTGTCAACCCGTCGGCATCGGAGCGAGTATGTTTCAGGCTTAATATGTTGTCTTTTTTAAGACTAAAACTAAACAGTTTTTTAAGCTTTCGTCGACTAAAACTCGTCTAAAACCGTTGAATATAGAAATGACTAAAACTAAGAAGTATTTTTGTTCAAAAGACTAAGACTAAAGTTAAAATGGCAGTCAAACACAACACTGATCCAAACTCATCTTTTCTTCATGTGAAGATCCTGGGATGAGATTGGCAACACATCTTATAGTCAGAGGACCGCCTCACACACAAATCCTCACCAATCAGTTTTTCATGTCTCAAAATGTTTTCATAAAACCAATAAACTTTATTATTACAGTTGAAATGTTTTGAGTGGGACCATGATTTTTTTGTTTTAATGATTGTAATTTCCTGCTTTTTGTAGGTCTTTAGGGTGACTACTGCTTTATCCCAAACTGGGGAAATGTTCTACAAGTCAAATCCTGCCATTTCTTCTGGATCCCCTTACATAACTGTCAGCACCCAGACACCACCAGAGTTTGCCCCATCAGATGATGAGCCCTCGCTGGGTATGTAAAGATTTTTATCAAGCGGCCCATGATGGAGATATTTTTTAATTTTTTTTTTGCCTCTTGATCTTTGTTTTTCTCAAGTATATCAGTCAAACTACTCAATGGGTAATGGTGGCCAGATCTTCCTGTCCCCTGGCCAGTCCGGTGCAGGTCTGAGTCGACCCGGTCTGTCCCACTACACCAGAGGGTCTGTCAGAGGTATGGCACGTGGTGGCGTGGGACTGGCACAATCCTTTTGCTCTTCTGGGTGACAGAGGTATAGAATCTCAACTTTCATTTGCTCTTCTAGGTTTTGTGTCCCCTCTGCATCCTCACTTTTTTTTCTTGATACATGTATTTGTTTAGGCTAAACGGTGCATATTCTCAGACATGACAGTCCTTAGCTGAGTAGAAAACAAAAGGACTTTTGTAGATTCTTAAAAATTTCTCGCCTCTAACCCATCAGCAGCAGATTTAATGTAGTCAGTATTTCTAAACACTTCTGCCATTTTTGCTCTCCTGGTAGACAACACCCCACATTGCAAACAAGAACTTCCAAGTTTTCCCCAACAAAGTCGCACAACTGAGAGTGGGGGAAATCCTTCTGACACAGTGAAGACTGTCATCAAATTTCCCCATCAAGACGTGCAGCTACACAATGAGATCAGCTCGAATCCGGGCCAGATCTGCACTCTGCTGGACCCTTCTTTCCACCACCTAATTTACAAATAAAACTCATTCAAAAAGAAGCAAGGCTAGTGTAGTAATATGTGAAATTCTACAACATATAAAGCCTTTTTGGAATGGAAATATGCAAAAAAAAGTGGTCAGATAAAAACTGAGACAATAACTGAAAGAAATCCAATGCAAACTTTGTGGTGGCTGATCCCTTTCTTTGATCTCAGTCCACCCATCCATTACTTTAACCTGCTGCTTCTTTTCAGGGTTACTGGTGCCCATATCCAGCAATCGATGTGCGAGGAACAAGCTACGCCCTGGACATGTCGCAAGTAGGGATGGGTACCGAATTCGATACTTTTCGAAGTACCAACCAAATTCTGTCTGTACTACTGAGTATCTGTTCACGTAATGTCAAACGGTACCATTTTTCAGTACCTAAACGCATCATTGCGACCGTATTGGCGTAAGAGTGGTGAGTTTTCCATTCTGGTCCTGAACGCAGCATCGTGCAAGAGCGTAATGACGTCAGCAGTCGCTGGTAAACAGAGCTCAGTTTGAACGTAGCATGAAAGCCTCGCAGCTCCTTGAGTAAAACTCGCTGAACAGACCGCCTCTGAATTATCTGGTAGATTAATTATCTTGTGAGCACGACGTTCGTTCGTTTGGATGCTCAAAACGTAGCTTGAATACTTTTATTTATTTTAACTCAATCCTCTTTTGCTTATTTGATTTAAACTTATTTGCCTTCCATGGACCTCCATCACACAATTTTTCTRGCRGGGAAATGACATCAATAGAAAYACGTGGAGCTGGATTTTAATTTGTGCAATAAAACAAAACACTACGTTAGTTGTTTTCAAGAGTTTTCACCTTTAAAGAAATTAGATTAAAAAATGATGTTACAATACAAAGAGTTGGATATTGTCTTTATTTGTTAAATTTGATATTGAGAAATATGTTAAAAAAAAGTTTATTATTGAAAAAACAACACACACAAAGTACTGAAAATTGGTACAGTTAAGTACCGGTACCGATTCCCAGGTACCGGATATTTGTACCGAATCGATTCAGATGTCAAAGGTACCCATCCCTAGTCGCAAGTCCATCACAGGGCTTCATGGAGACAACCATTCACACTCTCACAGCTAGGGACAATTTAAAGTTGACAATAAGCCTAATCCATGAAGAGAACCTGGATTCAACCTGGTGACCTTCTTACTGAGGGGCAACATTTCTACCAACTGAGCCAGCCACTTGATCTCAATTTATCCCTCTTCTTACTTTCAGCTCCTCATGACTAGTTTTTAAATGGATAAATCCCAAAGTCCCTGGTTCCCCCTGCTGGTCGGGTTGTTTGGGCCCACTGGAACACCATTAGTTTAATCTCTCGCAGTTGAAACATTGCACAGTTAACACAAACTGTTTTTCCTTTATTTTTAAAAGCACTTTCAGCTTGAATCTTTCACTACTTTGTGCCTGATTACATGTAACTAGTGAATATAAGATGATACATGGTGTGATCAACACATTATGTTTTACTGTCTTTAACAGAGTTGCATTAGTGACACTACTTTTTAAGTCACATGTTGAAGTGTCTTAGACACTGAAGCCCCACCACTTCTGATGTGTATCCCATCAGTATGAGTGTGATTTAAGACATTGACGTATTTCTACAGAATGATTTCTGTAGATTGGCTTTGTAGAGAGACTGTGGGTAAATGAGCTCTGCATCTGCCCATCACCTGTCTGTTTTTGTTTCTCCTCCAACTTTTCATTGTTTTCTCCATTTGGTGTGACTGCAGTTCTGAAACACTTAGCTCTTTTAAAATGTGCACTAAGTTTTCTATATCTTTATAAGGTTTTGTTCAAAACTGACATCCTTAATTGCTTTTACACCACCCCCACTCCAGGAGGATCCTACATCCCCCAGGCTCCCCTCAGAGACTCTGGTCCACTCTTCTATGCTGCCAAAGTGAGTTATCTGAATTTCTCTAATCTATTGACACTAATGATAAAGATTCTGTTTATTTCACCGTACAGTAAGTTGTTGCTAAAAGACTATATAGATTGTGTGGTTGCCAGATGCAAAACAAGATGGATGTCTAGAAGCGCTGGTGTTTCAATTCAGTGTCGACAATTTGAAACACCTTGTTGAAAGTGAGCTCAGACTAGCACTCAGCTTTTCTCCTGTTTAGTTTCTTCTTTTTTTTTATTCGAGTGCACTCACGTACTTTGTGCCTGTTTAACAACTGAGCTCAAACAGGAATGTTTTAAATTGTTTTTTTTTTTTTTTGTAGGCATTTCAATTTTTGAATTATTTGGAAAAAGTTCCCTAAAGCAGGCTTTCTCAAGCCATTTGGGTCTGGGGACCCCTTACAAGGGCGAAAAAATTCCAGGGACCCCCTCATAAACCCCATGTTGTTTTAAGAGATAATTTAGTGTCATTTCAACCCCTAAATGCCATGGGTATATATGTATGTATGTATGTATGTATGTATGTATGTATGTATGTATGTATGTATGTA
>NW_013953298.1:0-511 GCF_001266775.1 Austrofundulus limnaeus
CAATTGGACTGCCTGAAATGGGAATTCATGAATGTTCATTTACTGAAAAAGGATATTTGTGGATCACTGAAGCTGAAAATAGTTGTGACATTATTCATAATAAGAAAATTGACATTCAAGATATCTGAAACTTTAACTGTAATTTCTGCAATGTAAGGCATTCTGAAAATACAAAATGTTGATTTTGACCAGGAGGAAATTAAACATGCCACAAAGAGCCAGTCTAACTATATGACAAACCGACCTGCCATACTTTTACACACCATCACGATTTCGCACGGTGCGCTCGCGCTCTCTACGTCACGACTGTTCGTGAAGTGGACGAGCGTGCGTGTCCAAGGCAGACAAGTTCCATCGTAGCTAAAAATAGTTTGTAACCGGTATCGGTGGGCTGTGGAGCATGTCTAGTGACGTCATTTGTGCTTTTATATGAGGGAGTAAATTGACCTTTTCTACAAAGCGACTCAGAGAGAGAGAGAGAGAGAGAGAGAGAGAGAGAGAGAGAGAGAGA
>NW_013953298.1:3126-3591 GCF_001266775.1 Austrofundulus limnaeus
TTAACAGTACATCATATATCAATTTGTATGGATTGTTGGTAATTTACAAGGATTTTCCCTCATTTTACAGGTAATATATGTATAGAGAAATCTCATGGATTTTTTTCCAGTTTTATGGAATTTTTCAAAAACTCAGTTTCATGTCAAAAACAATAAATAACATCAAATAAACATCTTCCAACCCACTCTGCCACTAGAAATGTGTTCTCCCATCTTCATTTCCATCTGCTTTGCTCTGCAGGAGCTGTTATCTCTGTGGTGGACAGTCTGCCTGCACCCACCCCGCACCTTCATCTGTGAATATGGGCTTTTTGCAAAAAACACAGATTTTTGAGGCTCATGTGGTACAAATGGGATAACTACTGCAAAACTACAAAATATATTTTAGGTTTTTTGTGATAAATTGTGGTTCCTTATTCCAATTACAGAAATATGTATATTATTTCCCCCCCCCTGTCTTAATAC
>NW_013953298.1:4260-4682 GCF_001266775.1 Austrofundulus limnaeus
TTTTATTACCATGTCCTGTCCAGCAGTGTGAAACTCAGAACTAAAGTGACAAGGTGAGGCCCAACTTTCACAAAGCGCAGCATTACAGATTTCACCTCGATGCTCTACTTGATACGTATACTTTTAAACTTTATTAGAAATTCTTTTGGGATTATTTCGATGTAACGGACACGGCTGCGTGTCCTCTGTTGAATCGCTGCTCGTGTTTGTCTCAGCACAGTTTCCCTCATCGTTATCCCTCGCTGTAAATAAAGAGTTTTTTTCCTCTGATTCGACAGGACGGCTGAACTGTAGAGACAGAACCACCAGTTCAACGGGACAGGAAGATGTTGACGGTGCTGGGCAGGAGACCCACAAGGTTTCAGTCCCTCCTACACACACACACACACACACACACACACACACACACACACACACACACA
>NW_013953298.1:5682-6554 GCF_001266775.1 Austrofundulus limnaeus
GGTCTGGGGGAGGGAGCAGAATGGATGACTCATCCTGTCTGCTGGACACTTTGTGAAGACGCAGCAATAACGTTTCTGTTATGTTTCAACCTAAAACTGACAGTGGATTATTCATCTTTATTTTTTCATTAAAGCATGTTTTAACATTACATGTTCATGTAAACCTTTATTCTGGCTGATTTATGGGTTGTTGTTCGAACTTTCTTAAATTTTGTTTCCGTTCATAAGAATTTGTCAGATGACTGGTTTAATCTTAAAATGCATTTACGTTTAATTCAAGGTTTCTGCTCATGTGAGTAATAATGAACTCAGGGACTGAAGTGTTACTTTGAACTTAAAGCAGTGATTCAGATCTTATGAAATGGGGTTCTGTTAAAAATATAAATATCTCACCTGTTGTAGATAACCTCACTTTGGGAAAATAAAATAGACAGATGAGCTAATAGTCTAAGCAGGGCTAAGGTCAAAGGGGATTTCTGTCATCTTAAAACAACTTTGATCTGAAACATTACACAGAAGATTGTTTGAATACTTTAAGTCACAGTCCTGCACGTCCTGTGTGGCCTGTAGAACATTAAGTAGAAGCATCACGTTTGCTAGAGTAAGGAAAAAACGGACATGAAATAGTGTTTGCATGAAATCTGTAAAACCTTTTAATGGAGTTGAAACTTTAAAATATTTAAATTATCCTTTAAATGTCCATTTTAAACATAAATAATGAAGTCTAGTAAAATATTTAACTTTCACTCATCAAATCCAAAAGTCTTCAGTAAAAATCTAAAAACTATTTAAACCACTTAAAATATCTACAAGCTATCAATCACTATGCCGAAAATACAAAAACACACATGCAATAATAATAATAATAATAA
>NW_013953298.1:9697-16135 GCF_001266775.1 Austrofundulus limnaeus
ACACACACACACACACACACACACACACACACACACACACACACACACACACACACACACACACACACCAGTCATAGCTGAGTGACGGCAGGTCGCCATGGCAACTGCGTTACGCTCCGGGCAGCCGGGGAGGGGGGGTTAGAGAAAACAAGCGCGTGAGGACACGGTTCACTCTTCATTTCAGCACCACGCGCCTCCTGGACAGCGCCCGCATGAACTCGCGCGCACATTCTACCTCCAGAGGGGACGGAACCGAAGCAGAACCGAGTCGAAACGGAGCCGAGGGAGAAACGTACACCACCAACAACAACAAGGCGAGGGGCAGGAACTCTGCGGACCTGTTAGTTCGGTTCATATAATCCGGACTTCCGAGCCAGGAGCGGGTCGCTCCGTGAAGAACCGCAGCAACAGGTAAGGCTTCACCCAGCTCGCGGTTCTTAAAGAGGCGGCTGCCCCTTCTTCCTGCCAGCAGCTTTAATTGCACTTAATTGCCTCCACCTGACATCTCAGGTGTAATTAAGTGGATGRTTAGAGGAGGGCAGACTTGAGACCAGCAGGAATTAAAGCTGAGGTCCAGAATATTTCATAACAAAATCTCCTRAACTTTGATATTTATTATGGAGAAACTCTGAAAGTTTTAATGAGCTGTTGCCATCAGTTCGGTTTTGACTGTTCAAGTGGAACAAGATAGGTTTTCTATGATATCCGCATGTTCCCCTGCGCTCCTCTGAACAGAGTCCAACAAGTTTACAGACTGTGCTTCATGGTTTGTTTGTCGGTGGCCGGAGATGATCTGTGTGCTGAGCTGATACGCCTAGATGAGTCACTCAGCCTGCAAGTTTGCAGAAGAGTGTGAAAGAGCAGCAGGAGGAGGAGGAGGTGGGGGGCAGCTGGAAAACAGCCCCAACACTTTCAGTTTGATTGTGTTTTTATATARTTAGTGTCAACACCTGGCTCTCCATTTGGACTCTGATTGTTTTTTGTTGTTTTTGCTGCAGAGCGGGACGCAGATGTTTTGTCCACAGCAGTTGTAAAATCTGTTCTTGTGCTCAGTTCTTGAAAAAAAAAGTCACCTTTTGTAAGCGCTGCCTTAGTGTTTGTTTAAATTGCACACAACGTGGATTAAAAGACATCTAAACACTCCCTGTAATAGACCATTTGTGGTCGTCCCAGAGTGTAACCCTCTGGTGTCAGTCAAACTGATACCAGAAAGCATCCTATTACTGCTCATTAGGATCCCGGTTTTTAGCCTGCTACTATTGACAAATCATAGCAATCTGCAGCACTCAGCTGTAGCCCTGAGTGACAGCCATTGATTATGGCAAACAATAGATTATAATGGACCACAGTTGCTCATTCAAACACGAGCGCGCACACTCAGACTCTTTGGACACACTTGTTCWGGCAAACATCGAGCAGCTCATAGGAGGAAAAAAGGCTCTCGTTTGTTGACTGAAAACACAAGTAAAAGCCAAGCTACAACATGAATGGTTCCTCTATATATTTGTTCTAATTAGTTTCTGGAACTTTCCGAGGTGTTGCAGTGWAGCTCATCTACATTCCCACGAATGCGGTGAGCGACACCTTTTGTAGAGCACACACGGACACAAAAACAGATGTGTGTCTTTAATTAGTGACGTTGGTGTGGTAAATGCAGCCTGCTGCTGATGACTCATTCACGTTAACCCCTGCTCCTCTGGTGGGAGAAAAAAAAATATGTTAGAACTCAACAACTGAAAAAAAGTATGTTTTTGATGATAAAATATCTGAGCTCCACTTTTCCGTTGTGAGTTAAAGTGACGGACTGGTTGTTGGTGGTAAACACTGTAATGTCTGGTTGTTGTTGTTGTTGTTGTGGCAGTGGACTAATGTTTATAGAAAGCACATTTGTGTGTTCATGTGTCAGTTCATCAGTGCAGCAGCTACATTCTCATTGTGGAAAAGCTGTCAGCCAAGCTGTGACTTGCAGACAGCAGACTGGCGGGGAGCGTGCATCTGACTGTGACAGAGTGCTGAGCGCGTTTGTGTGTGTGTGACAAATGGCCATCACAAGAGATTTAAACATGTAGCACGCTTTGATGATAATAAACTCCCATTGTTCGCCTTCCTCCCCTCCCCTCCGTCCCTGCAGGGCAGCAGCAGCAGCATGTCTGAGAAGAAGCCCAGCCAGCGGTTTCACAGCCTGAACTCGGAGCAGGTGGAGGTTCTCCACCAGGTGCTTTCAGAGGTGGTTCCCATCCACGGCCGCGGGAACTTCCCCACGCTGGAGCTGCGCCCTCGTGACATCATCATAGCGGTGCGAGCCAGGCTGCAGAGGCAGGGCATCGTGGTCAGAGATGTGCGTCTGAACGGCTCCACGGCTAGCCATGTCCTCGTGCGGGACAACGGAACGAGCTACAAGGACCTGGACATCATCTTCGGAGTGGAGCTACCGAGTCAGGAGGAGTTCCAGGTGTGAACTTTTCACTGTGTCAAATAAAGCCTTTTTGCCATTATTATTTTAATTATTATTAAATTAATAAATAAACTTGATAAAAAATAAAGGAATGGAGTTCAGTCTCACGCTGGATAATGCTCAGTGAAAATGTGAATGTTCTTCAGTTGTTTGATGTGATGAAATTTTATTTTGAAAAGGGTGAAGGAAGAGTTTCCATCATAAGAGCTGAGGAACCTCTTCTTTGGTCTAAGAATGCCTGAAACAAAATGAGAGGAGTTTGGTTCACTCTAGTGTTATTTTCATAAAAATAATAAAATAATATTTTGTTGTAAGATGGAAATAGAAGCCTCATCACACCCCGATTTCTGTCATCAGTAAAAGTTGCCATGTCGTTTATCTCGTCTCCCTCTAGGTGATTAAAGAGTCGGTGCTGGGCTGCCTGCTGGACTGCCTGCCTGCTGGAGTTAACAGAGAGCGGATCAGCAGTGCCACAATGAAGGAGGCCTACGTTCAGAAAATGGTCAAAGTCTTCAACGACCACGACCGCTGGAGCCTCATCTCCCTGTCAAACAACAGCGGCAAAAACCTGGAGCTCAAATTTGTGAGTGCGCTAAGGCGCCAGTTTGAGTTCAGTGTGGACTCTTTCCAGATCATTCTCGACCGTCTCCTGGAGTCCTACATGCAGCAGGACTCGCAGAACAAACTATATACGGTTAATGGTAAGGACCGTGCAGCAGAGGGTGAGAATAACTCTTCCTCTGTGCACAGTCAGTCCACCACTTCAGACTCAGAGAAGTCCACAGTTGTATCCAATGAACACAAGGCTCAGATCAGCCGGATGCAACCCAGAGATGAAGTGCATGAAAAGGAGTCTCAGACCGAGTTCTTACAAGTGGAGCTTTCAACCCAGACAAAACCCTGTGACGCACAGAAAGAGGAAACACCTGCAGAGCCTGAAGAAGTGTCTGAGCACAACACAAACCCAAACAAGACAGAGCAGACATCTCTGTCTGAAAAGAAACAAACTTCTGAAAAGCCCGAGCTACCGGATCAGACTGAACAATCCAAGCTCTTAGATGAGTCGAAGTCCATAATGACAACAGAACAGTTGGAGCAAACCAAGCCCTGTAATGGTCAACAAGCAGAAGACTTAAATCACAGTGAACTTTCTGCACTGAAAGAACTAACTAACCACACAGAACCGCTTGGAAAACAGAGAAAACTCACGGGACAGATGGGACATTCTGATCCACTCAACACCTCCAAAATAACTCAGTGTCTAAACCGTGCAGAGGAGCCTCACAGTACGGAGCAATCTGATAAAACCGACTTATCTAAGCATTTCACAGAGGATCAGAGAGGAAACGAGGAAGATAAAAATCAGCACGTGTTTGCTCTAGACTCATGTGCAAACTTAGAGACCCAGCTAAAAGATGAAGGAAAACAGGAAAAGGAGAACAGTGAGCAGATTGAAGCAGAGAGAGAAAATGATCTGAAAATCTGTGAAATCACAGAGATTTCAGCATTAGAGGAGAAACCTGTAGAAGACACAAAGGGTATTGATTGTTCCTGCTCCACCTCTTCCACTCTTCCACTTAGCAACACACAGCCCACTGACACCGAGGATACACCAGAGACTCACAGCACACAGCACACAGATAACTCAGAGAAAACAGCCAGCACACTCGATGCTGTCAGCCCTCCAGATTCTCAGGAAATTTTACCCGCACCACCTAGCCTTGTTTCTGACAAAAAGACCTCCTCTGCTCCCTGCAGTAAGGTCTCAGAAAGACTGTCTCACATGGTGGTGCTCAAACACTCATCCCCAAAACCTCCTCGGAGGATGTGTCGAAAGGTTACCTCTTATCCTCACCCCAGCCAAGCCTCTGAAAATGAACTGCTTGTTGCACCTTGTCCAGATTATCACCCTTGTTCCACAAATGAACCAGACAAAGTCTTTGACCTGAAACCAGCATGTCCCATTTCATGCCCTACAACTATACCAACAAGTATTTCTGAACGTAATCCTTCCAATGACCCATCTTCAGCAGCTGATCTTACCTCAGATCCTGTTCCAGCCCCTGATATAGTTTCCACCTCATGCCCAGATCCTGTGACTATGATACCTCAAGAGACATCTACCTCTCAGAAAACTGCTGATGGTTTATGTGAAACAGGCGTAAAGGAAACACTGAATACATGTGTTGTTTTCAATGAGCAAAGCCAGCCCTGCCCCAGAGAAACTGTCTCCGAACTCAAAGAGTCAGAGCCTTTTAACCAACCGGTTTCTCACACCAACATATCCAGCTCTAAAATCCAAGAACCTGCACCCACAGTTGATGGAGCTGAGGTCCGAACAGAAGAAC
The DNA here is from genome assembly GCF_001266775.1 of Austrofundulus limnaeus. Lineage (NCBI taxonomy): Eukaryota > Metazoa > Chordata > Actinopteri > Cyprinodontiformes > Rivulidae > Austrofundulus > Austrofundulus limnaeus. The sequence goes on from NW_013953298.1 coordinate 14,501, forward strand.
AGACCAAAAATATTACCCCAAATCCACAAGAAAATACTTCATCACTCCCATCTCACAGCATCGTTCCTCCTCTTCTCAGTTTCACCCCCTCACCCCCCAGCCACAGTCCTCCCCCATGCCTGACCCCTCCATCGCCAATGCTAAGCACCATGAGCCCCACCACCAGCTTCAGTTCTCCTCCTCAAAGTTTCAGCCCAACCTCATCCTGCCTCAGCTCGCCTCCGTACCTCACCCCTCCCATGCTTAGCCTTAGCCCTCCTCCGCTGTGTCCATCCCCACCGTCCCCCTGCCTCAGCCCTCCCCTCCTCTGCTTCACTCCGTCAGTGGAGTCTGGAGAGCTTTTACCTCAGGTAGCTTCAAACATGGAGCCTTTGATTGTGAATGCTGACAGGGATGAACAGATTAATGGTCCGTCCCCTCAATCAGGAGTTCCTCCGTTACCATTGGATGATAAAATGGACCATAGCTATAGCTCACTGATGCCTCAGGTTGATGAGCCTGTCTCTTTTCCCATCACAATTCCAAGTTCCACCTCACATATGTTGCCTCATTCCACTTCTGAAGGCTCAGGGAATTCTGCTTCTTCTACAAACAGTGAGGTGCCCAAAACTGTACCTGACAATACAAAGACCCCTAAAGTAACCACAGACGCATCTGAACTGTGTAACTGCCCTCGAGGATCGGACTCGGTCCCTGATGTTGAGGTTCTAGCAGAGAGCATGTACGGCGACTTTGAGGCAGCAATGGACCACCTGCGCTATCGTTTGATCGCTACCAGAAACCCAGAGGAGATCCGAGGTGGTGGCTTATTAAAATACAGCAACCTCCTGGTCAGAGACTACCGACCAGCCAGCGAGACTCAGATAAAGACTCTGGAGCGCTACATGTGCTCGCGCTTTTTCATCGATTTCCCCGACGTGCAGGAGCAGCAGAGGAAGATCCTGTCCTACTTGAAGAACCACTTCATCGGAGAAGAGAGGAGCAAGTACCAGTACTTGATGACGTTGCGTCGCGTCATAGATGACAGCACGGTGTGTCTGATGGGCCACGAGAGGCGTCAGACGCTGAACATGATCACAGTGCTGGCGCTCAAGGTTCTCGGTGAACAAAACATTATCCCCAACACAGATCACGTGACGTGTTTCTACCAGCCAGCTCCGTACATGGCTGAGCACAGTGCTCCCTATCTCACAGAACCCAGCTACTGCAGCTACTACATCCCACAGGGGGGRTCGACTCTGCTGTACCAACCTTACCCATTACACCTGCACCCACAGACCGGACTAGTCTGAGACCCTCGTGATCATACACAAAACACACAACTGAGCAAAATGTTTGCAGAAGAGCCAGAGAAAGGAAATATTATCCAGGGATGAACTGTTTGGTCTATAATAGACCTGTGGGGGTGGGATTGAGTGGGATTTACAGTGAACTTATTGAGTACTCCATAAGGTTCTAACACGATTATATCTAATTACCCAGGCTTTGTGGGGAAAAAACTAATTCTTCCGATATTGTTCAAATTCCAGAAAATGCTGTTTGCACTGCATGAGTCATAGACCTTTGGTCTCCCTGGGAAACCAACTGCGCTGTTCGCACACACTTACACACACACACACACACACACACACACAC
>NW_013953298.1:16485-18361 GCF_001266775.1 Austrofundulus limnaeus
GGGGGGGGGGGGGGGGGATCCAAAGAACAAGTCTGCCAGTGTCTTCAGTATTTTACTCAAAACACGCATAAAATTAGTGTGTACACAGTGTTAGACAATGCATAAGTAGCTAAATAGATCGCATTTAAAGTCTAACTGAGGCTTTTAATTTATTAGAAATGGATCTATTTTTGCAAAACTTTCAAAGATGAAAAAAAAGACTGGTTAGTCTCAAAATAAAAACAGGAATGCCCTTGGTGTAGACAGTACAGCATATTTGTTCCAGTAAATTGTGTGAAAATCCAACGCATTGTTTTCAGGTGAACAGTGTAGTGCTTGATCCCCCACCCCCGCCGGAGTTCTTTCTGTAATCACGTGAAATATCGTATCATGTAGTGTTCTTTTAAATAGTGCTAAAGTTAACTCTGTGGAGGCTGTCAGGTTCTAACCATATTTGGGTCACGTTTAAACTAGCCGTTTCAGTTTACAATGACTCCTCTCCGATTTGTGCCAGAACGAGTTCAGACAAAGCCGAGCAACTCTGACCAAAGATGGTTTGGTTGGGAAATCAAGTGCCTATGTGAGACATCGRTAGCATGTCTTAATCTTACTGCACCGTGGGTATCCGAAGGGGTGGGTCCAGGGCTGGGATTGGTGTGCGTGTTCAACTGTTTGACCCCTGTTACTGCTGCCCGTTTTGATGTCTTCTTTAATGTAGTCCTTTGTTGTAATTTATTCATGTACATTTTTTAAATAAAAAATAAATGAGAAACTATACAAACCCTCAGGTGTGAAATAGACATTTTGTTCTGAAGACATTTATTGGGGTTGTTTACTACTGACTTTTGAGGACACTGCACATTTTATACTCTTATTAGGTGAACAGTTATATATTTTTATAATGTAGTTATTTCTGCTTGAATTGATGATTTTATGTTTAGTTTGGTACATGCCTGAACACATATTCAACACATAATGGAACTGTTTATTTTCATTAGTGCAGGAAAAATGTATGTGGTCCTGACTCTCAGCAGTATTGGGCCACTTACGATGACGCAATAAATAGGTGGAGTCATGTCCTGAAGCTTCTGTTATAATGATGTGACTTCCTAAAAAACACCCCTGAACGCAGCACTGAGAATAAACTGCCTTCAGACGAGCGCGCTGGTGTGGTTGTATGAACGCTTTTCACATTCAAACAGTCAACTATTGGTGCATTATCTATCTGGTTACAAACATGTAAATGCCCAAATTATCGACTATCTTTCAGTTCTTTCAAACCAAACAAGCCTTGATTTTAAAGCCCCTAGGACATCAAATTGTTTGTATTAAATATGACTGTATTTTTTAAAAATACACTGCAGAGATGAACAGTTGTTCAGATATTTGCATGAGAAGAAATAGGAAGTGATGTCAGAGGGGAATGTCTGCATGTAAACAGAGCGTTAAGACTGTAGAGAAGAATTTGATGTTTCTTTATATTATTTTGAGTCACTATCAGAGAGATGAAGAAGAGTTCAAGTTCAAAAAATAACATTTCAATAAACAAAGACGTTTCCTTTCTTAAAGTTCCCCTATGATGTCACTTCCTGTTTCACTTTGGCTGAGATAAGTTTAGAAGAAAAATGCCAGGTATGTGGAAAAAATGGGTAAAATCATGTGTATCATGCCAAATTTGTTAAATATAAAGATGTTTTTTTTATTTTTTGAATTTGAAGGATATGCATGTTACATGCACTTTAAAGTGATCCCTGATTAGTTGTAAGATTAAACTTTATTTGATAAATGCTTCCCACGCTTCTTCCTTTCAGGGTTGCGTGGGTCACTGGTGCCCATATCCAGCAGTCACAGTGCGAGGGGCGGGGTACACCCTGGACAGGTCGCAAGTCCATCACAG
>NW_013953298.1:25425-31692 GCF_001266775.1 Austrofundulus limnaeus
TGTGTGTGTGTGTGTGTGTGTGTGTGTGTGTGTGTGTGTGTTAGGGCTTTAGACGCATGCAGACGCAGCATCATTCTGCAGCTTGTAATTGAGAAGAGCCCGAGTGTAATGAAACAGTAACACTCCCTCTTTTCTTTTCTACATTGTTGCCTTGATATTTTTTTCTTTCACCAATTACAGGTTTATTTATTTATTTATTTATTGGGGGGGGGGGTTGATTAGGGGCCATGCACCAAATACTTTGTAATTGTTTGCATTAACGTTCCTTTGCTCTTTTCTCTGGAATTGAAAAAAAGGAAGCATGTGATCTAATGGTGTATGTATCAATGCTTCACAGACCTCCAAGGCACTCTGGTCCACTCGGGTTTCCATAGAGACACAGAGAGGGAGCACTGTGGGCGCAGAGAGCAAGGCAGAAGACAGGGAAGACCCACAAATGAGGGGGAGTGAGATGAAAACAAGCAAATAAAACAAAAAGGAGGAGGATACGAGAAAAAAATGAAATCAAAGGACACAGAGAGAGATGGATGAGAAATCTGTGGGAGGAGATGTAGCACGTGGACAGAGTGAGGGGTGGGGTGAGAGAAGAAGAAGAAGAAGAAGAAGGGAAAAAACCCACGGGGTGGGCAGCGTGGGAGGTTGTCAGGCCTTCAGTCACCGGGGAGTCACTGCGAGGTGGCTGCAGTGACGGCAGCGGTGATGTCAGAGCACGGGCACACCGTTTATGTGCTGGTGAACGTGCACATACACAGCCTGCTGCACACACACACATCAATGTTTTTAATGTCCTGGTAGTCCATCCACCCTCGGCTAACATTTCTAAACTCACTGCGACCAAATAAATAAATAAATAAATAAATAAATAAATAAATAAATAAATAAATAAATAAATAAAAGCTGGTCACCCACAAACATGCCTCTCCCTCTTTCTGCCTCAGAAATACTCAGGGGAATATCACATGTGATTAGACACACAGTGTCAACATTTCATATTCATGAAGCTTTTCACTTCTCTTGGGCACGTCTGGTTAAAACTTTTAAACCCAAAGCTCCCTCTGAACATTTGAAAAAGGGATATTTTGAACGTTTTGTAATGGGGTTCTGTGTAAAGGTCATGAAGACTTAATATCTTACCTGTTGTAGATAGTTCTTAGAACAACCACAATCAAAACAGAAGGCTGCCCGTCCTAAACCTGGTTCTGCAGGATGTTTCTTTATGTTAAAAAGGAGTTTTTCCTTCCCACTGTTGCCAATGTGCTGCTCAGAAAGAGAGACTGTGATGAAGGGAAGATCCAACACAATCTGCTGCTTTCTTAGATTGATTAGTTTTATTTATTTATTTATTTTACAGTGCCCAGAGATATTTATTGTGACTTGGCATTATATAAATAAACTGAACAGTTTTCAGTTCTGAAAAAGTAATTTAATTCTGACCAGACTGAAAAGTTAATGATTAGTCTGAATGCAGCCAAGGCTAAAGTGGATTGTGCCCATCTTAAATTAGAGACATTTATCAAAACTTTATAGCAGTTTCTTCAAATGCTATGTAATTAACCTTTATATTTCTGTTCTTTCACAGCATAAAGTTATGTCAACAGAAATATTTAGCATAGTTTTATTTTGAAGTGCCACAGACAAAAGCTACAGATAGCTGCTTATTTGTGCTTTCAGGACGGCAGAGATCCACCATTAGCTTGAAATCCCATTCAGAAAACATCAAAAGCATCATCTGCAAGCATACCCAGTGCAAGAACCTAAACTGTATAGGGTCAAAGGTCAATGATACAACTCCAGGTAAACACTGCATGCCTCCAGGCAAGCCAGRAGGACTTTTAACCAAAGTTGATGTATTTTTAGAATATTTGTGTGAGGCCCTGTCCACACATCAGTGTGGAAATAGTGCTTTCAAAACAACGTAATTAGAAAAGAGGATGCATGACGAAAATTGAGTCATTTTGTTCACAGCTTCGATTCTTCCACCCCTAATTAGCATAACCCACTGGGAGAACTTTTCACCCCCATCCACATAAGAAATTATGGTGTGATTGGTCAGACATTCATGTGCATGTCTGTTTATGCTCAAAGCGCTCAGAAGCTGCGTTTTGCTTCAATTACTCACATCCATAATCCGACTGTTGTACCCAGAAGCAGACAGTAATAAAATTAGTCAAATGGCTAAAAACTCATGGATGGAGCTAAAACAAACATTGTGCATGGAGGGTCACTTTCTGTTTTTATGTGAATGAAAACATTCTCAGAAACCATGTCATGTTTATGAGTTTAATTTTTTTTTACTGCTAATTTTTTTTTTTTTTGAAAATACATTTCTGAGTGGACAAGGCCTCAGATTTTACAAAATGCAATTATTTAAAAAATGTTTCTAGATATTTTGGAAGGCTTCAACATGATGTTTATTGGTTGAGTGGTCAACAAGTACAAATGCACCGCAAACATGAATGATGCAAACACAAAAAACACAACTGCAACAGAAAAATCCAGCAGACTCACATCCACAAAATGGAAATGCATAAGACCAACTGGTCTGCATCCAGTTAATGACTTAAAGGAGGTCTGGTCCCACAGCACTTGGTGGTCAAGCACCCCCTAGTGGTCCAGTATACTTCTAGTTTCAGCATTTCTTACTTGCAGTTGTTTGTTTTTCATGTTTTTGGTATTTGCATCGTTTTTCCTTTACATTTGTTTTAATGGTTGTATATTTGTTCTCGTGTCTATTGTCTGTGATTGTAGCATTTTTCTGTTGCATTTATTTTTCTGTGTTTGTGTGTTTCGGTGTTAGCATCATTCATGTATTTGCAGTTTATTTTGCCATTTTCTGCACATTTAACTGTATGCGACATGTGTGCACATTTCCACTACATATATGAGGTACACACAAATACAAACGACTAACACAGGAACCCTACCACTAAAACGTTCAAGCATGGATTTAGAGACACCAAAAAACAGAATTAATAAAATAAAAGTGGTCTTTTTGCATTGATGACAATGTAAAAAGACCACTCTGTGATGTCAGCATGAGGCACATCACCAAAATAGCTTAGGTTGTGGTACATACCACCATATTTAAGTCTTGAGTATCTTCAGTCCTGGTTGTTGTCAAAGATCTCTGCGAAACAATATCTAATTAGAGCTAGAGTGGCAACATTTCCTGCTTTAAAAAAAATCTTCACTGGCAACCAAGCTGAACATGTCTCCAACCGACCTCTGACATTTCTTTGATTTTGTTGGCGTTAGAATTGCAGAGTTTATGTAATCCACTCTATTTCTCTACAGAGAGGCTATCTACAGCAGGTAAGATATTAACTACTCATAAGCTTTCCACAGAACCCTACTTCAAACTGTCCATATTCCTTTAAAAGGTTTCAAACGTGTTTCAAAGGTATCATTATGGCTGATGACCAGTTTTATTTTGCCATGCTCCCTTGGTTAATTTCTGCCTAACTTCCCATCACTCACTAGCCTCTTAAAAGTCTCATCTGTGTTAATGAAAAGTGATGGAAATGGGACAATAAAGTCGAAATAAAAGACGTTAATAAAAAAAACACTTAATACTTCATCAGTCATTTGAGATCATTTGGGTTTTTACATTGCACTGGAGACAAATTTTCCATTTCGGTGGGGCTGATGAATGCCACGTAGGGAGACGAGAGCGTCACCATTCATAACTTCTTTTTCATTCACGAAAACACTCCTCYACTGCCCCCCACCCATCCCTCTCCTCACACAAACCCCGCCGTATGCCTCCCACCCACCTGCAATGACTCAGTCCTCTTCCAGCTAAGGATACAGAAGGATAGAAACCTTGATGAAAAAAACATCCAACTGAATCKTTTTTATCATAAGAATGTTGTTTTTCTCTCTCTCCCTCTCTTTGACTCAAAGAAATGACACAGTTGGCAGTGGTTGGTAATGCTTCCCACCCATTTTCCCCCCCTCATTAGAAACACGCATGCACACACACACACACACACGCCACCCCCTCACAGTGAAGCACTCTTACTTTATCCGCTAATTCATCCTTAAAAGCAAAACTCTGAGACGCCGGTGTGTCAAAAATAGTCTCTCATTTCTCCAGATAGGGGTGTGTGTCGTCACAGCTCTGACATGGATGGATGATTTCTTAAAGGCAAACTTGCCAAAAAAGAGGAATGAAAAAATAAAAACATGGCTCGTACAGGCCCAAACAACACAAGCATGAGGAATCAGAGCTGTCAATCCTACGACATCCAGAGATCTGCACTTTTTTTTGTTTTTCWTAATCAGTTTTTTTTCCATCATTCGTATCAATCCAAGCTGTGCTCTGATTCAAGAGATATTTTTATCCGTGGACCCCTACCCCACCCCACCACCAGCAGCCCTCCTCAATTCCTTGCTCGTCCGTCAGGTGTCAGATCTGTCCCGGAGCTTCTGGGTCACAGAGACCTGACTTTGTTAATTATGCAAACCAAATGCCGCATAACAGATCACAATGTTGGCCATGTGACAAAGAGTCCTGCTTACATAACAGCTGATCAATCAGGCAGACAGGGAGGAAGATTYGCCACAGAGAGAGGGGTGGGAGGGTAGGGGTCAGCTTCCGGACGTGTTATGGGCCGGCTAGAGCAGGGTAACAAGTTATCTCGCGTTGTAACTGCTCCTTGTGTCATGGTGTCAGTGGAGAAAGCTGCATGAAAGAGTGTCTTTGTCAGGTCTAAACACAAGAGTCTGAATTCAAAATACAAACTGCTGAAAACGTTTGTTTAAAAATATCCTGATGATGTCACAGTGATGTCATTGATGCGTTGCAAGACTACGTTTTGACAGGGATAGTGCGTGTGCACTCGGGACATGCAGGCTCAACATGAAAGTCCAGCTGAGACACCCTCCCAACCTGCTAACAGGCTGTCAAACTATCAATCACAGTGTGACATGATGTCTTAAATAACTAATTAAAACTAAACATTAGGAAGTTTGAAGATAGAGTAGAGAGTTAGGGGCTACATGAATCTGAATAAGCCCCTGAAAACAATTGTCTGAGGTTTGTTTGTTTTTTTTAAGTAGGTATACGTCACATTTTCTTTTATGGAGGAGCGGGATTTATTTTACTTGTAGTCAGCATCTAGAGGATGCTCATTGTTGGTGGCTTCAATTTCCAGCATCTGCTCTTGTGTCTAGTTATAATACATCTTGATTTCCAAAACTGAATAAGAGTTTGAAAGATGCTGATGTTTGTCTTTTAGAGAGTTTAGTCGAAAACAATTAAACTTCAGGAGGCATAGTAGCTCAGTAGTCAGCGTTACACCTGCTTTMCCAAGCCTAAAACTTTCACCAAATCTTCCTTGTGAAGTCATTCATTATAGCGACCCCTGCAGGAGGGAGCAGCCAAAGTGAGGAAGGAAATTAGGAATAGATAGTTCTCATGTGCCCTGTGATGGACTTGCGACCTGTCCAGGATGTACCCCGCCCCTCGCACTGTGACTGCTGGATATGGGCACCAGTGACCCACGCGACCCTGAAAAAAGGAAGAAGCGTGTACAGGAAATGGATGGATGGATGGATAGTTCTCATGTGACGTAACATTTCTGGCACAACCAACACGCTTGAAAGCAGAACTTGCTTTAGACATGGCTGAGTGCGTTTAACTATCAAGGAGTATTTTATTATTATTATTATTATTATTACTATTATTCTTTTATTTCAAAGCTAGCGATGTTCACGGGTTCCCCACAGGGCTGTGTGCTGAGCCCACTGCTCTATACCTTATAAACCTAAGACTGTACCGCTGTCCACCATAGTAACACCACTGCCCCTGTTTGCGCTGCAGCCACACTGAAGTTTGGTCCTATCAGCAACCAGAAAGTTGGCAGCTGCTGCAGAAAACTATTAAAATTTACAGAACGGACAAACGCCAAAAAAAAAAAAGATTTGAAACTCGGCACCACGAAGGTTGCGGTTCTCCAGTGAGACTCCGCCGATTGTTGACGGATAACCGGAGGTGGAGGGGACCATGCGTTAGGGCCTGGAGTCCGAGGAATTTGGCGGGCAGACAGCTCAACCTGGGCTCCACCATCGGGCATCGGGCCCCACTATCAGGCCTAGCCACTGGGCTCAATCTGGGCTTCACTGTCAGGCAACAGGCCCCACCATCAGGCCTAGCCACTGGGCTCAATCTGGGGTTCGCCATCAGGCATCGTGCCCCACCATCAGGCAGCCACCGGGCTCAACCTGGGCTTCACCATCGGGCATCGGGCTCCACCATCAGGCAGC
>NW_013953298.1:31803-32419 GCF_001266775.1 Austrofundulus limnaeus
GGCTCAACCTGGGCTTCACCATCGGGCATCGTGCCCCACCATCAGGCAGCCACCGGGCTCAACCTGGGCTTCACCATCGGGCATCGTGCCCCACCATCAGGCAGCCACCGGGCTCAACCTGGGCTCTGCCATCGGGCATCGGGCCCCACCAGCCACCGGGCTCAACCTGGGCTCCGCCATCGGGCATCGGGCCCCACCAGCCACCGGGCTCAACCTGGGCTTCGCCATCGGGCATCGTGCCCCATCGTCAGACCTAGCCACTGGGCTCAACCTGGGCTCCACCACCAGGCATCAGGTCCCACCATCAGGCCTAGCCACTGGGCTCAACCTGGGCTCCGCCACCAGGCATCAGGTCCCACCATCAGGCCTAGCCACTGGGCTCAACCTGGGCTCCGCCATCAGGCATCGTGCCCCATCGTCAGGCCTAGCCACTGGGCTCAACCTGGGCTCCGCCATCAGGCATCGTGCCCCATCGTCAGGCCTAGCCACTGGGCTCAACCTGGGCTCCGCCATCAGGCATCGTGCCCCATCGTCAGGCCTGGCCACTGAGCTCAACTTGGGCTCCATCATTAGGCCTAGTTGCCAAGCCTAACTAAGCCCAGGAAAAGAATAGAAT
>NW_013953298.1:39616-40471 GCF_001266775.1 Austrofundulus limnaeus
CGTCAGGCCTGGCCACTGAGCTCAACTTGGGCTCCATCATTAGGCCTAGTTGCCAAGCCTAACTAAGCCCAGGAAAAGAATAGAATTAAATAAAATAAATATGAAACACAGTAAAATGGGTCAAAAAAGAGCTCCCGCAGTAGAGGTGATGGAGGATACCAAGAAATCCCTAGACTTTCTTGGTGAGGAAGTCTCAACTATCAGGCAACAACAAAAAAAAAAATCCTGGATCTGGTGGAGGAGGTAAAAGCTCTGCGATTACAAAACATGGAGAAGGACAAAAGAATTATCTTTCTTGAGAATCGTGTTGCTGATTTGGAGCAATATATTCATATGAATGACATTATTGTTACTGGAATATCAATAAAACCACGGTCATATGCACAGGCTGTGTCAAGAGGAGATGTGAGCAGACTTCACACTCTGTAGAGCAGCAGGTGACAACTTTTCTACACTCCAAGRGAATAGAGGTAAACAACAAAAACATTGAATCATGTCAAACTCTCCCACGAAAAAACTACACAGGAAAACCAGCTATAATAATAAGATTTGTAAACAGGAAACATAAAATGGAACTACTGAAACAAGGAAGAAAACTAAAGGGATTGGTTGTGTTTCTGAATGAACATTTGACAAAAAATGCAGACATGGCTAGAAAGGCAAGACTACTTAGAAAGTAAGGAAAAATACAAAACACTTGGACACAAAATTGCAAAATATTTCTCAAGCTGAAAGGAACCCCTGACGAAGCTAAGATTGTGGTCATCTGTGGCATTGAAGAACTGGAAAAGTTCTAAAGTAAACTGAACAGAAGAAGGAAATGAATTTAAGTATATAGTTTAACAACTGTCAAAG
>NW_013953298.1:40856-43720 GCF_001266775.1 Austrofundulus limnaeus
AAGCCTGGTTAAATGATGAAAATATAAATTATTATCAGATAAAAGGATATAGACTATATCATATGAAGCAAAAAAAAAAAGAGGTGGGGGTTGCTTTATTTATTGATAATAGATTAAAGTGTAAAATTAGGGACAAAATGACACTAATTGTTGATGACATAATGGAAATGATTACTGTTGATATCTTAAATGAAAATTCTAAAAATATTATAATTAGTTGTGTTTACAGACCTCCAGGTTCAAACATTGACTCATTTGCTGATAAAACCATTGAGCTTTTTGAAAGTAGTTGCAATAAAACAGTTTTTCTGTGTGGGGATTTTAATATTAATGTGGGAAGTCAAGCTGATTCAAACATTAATACATTTAATAATACAATGAACAGTTTGAGCCTTTATCCTTTAATAAACAAACCAACAAGAATTACAACCCACAGTGATACAGTGATTGACAATATCTTTACAAATATAAGAAATGAAGAGGTGTTCAGTGGACTCAATAACTGATATTAGTGATCATTTGCCAATATTTACAATTAATAAAAATATCCAGTACAGTGCAAAATTATTTTTAATAAAGCAAAAAAAAGAGAAATACATTAAAAAAAAGCCTTGGACAAATTGAAAGATGATTTAAAAAAAATGGAATTATATGTATGTTCATGATGTAAATAGAGCATATGATGTCTTTATGAATATTTTGGAAAATCTGTATGAAAAAAATTGTTTGCAAAAAAACTGTGCTAAGAGAAATGTTGTTGACAAGCCATGGATTACGAACGGGTTAAGGATTGCTTGTAAAAAAGAATTACTTGTTTCTTCCCGTTTCTTAAAATTGAGAACAAAAGAATCAGACGATAAATACAAGAAATATAAAAACAAATAGGTTTGGATTATAAGAAAACATATGAAGGAATGTTGCAGTGATTTATTAGACAAAAGTATTGGTGATATGAGGACAACATGGAGAATAATGAATAGTGTTTTGAAAAGTCATAAAACATCTTCATGTATTTCAAATTATTTTGTAAAAGACGACAAGGAAATATATGGTCAAAATCAAATAGTGAATGAATTTAATCAGTACTATGCAAAGGTTGGCCCAAGTCTTGCATCAAAAATACCAAAAGTACACAAGCCATACAGTCATGGATTCTGTCAACAGCATTTTTCTTGATGAAACTGATGAGGGAGAAATACGGAGTATTGTAAAAAATCTTGCAGATAAAAGATCAAAAGACTGGATGAACATGGTGTTGGTGAAGGACATAAGTGATTGTGTTATAGAGCCATTTACTGATATATGTAATTTATCATTTTCTTCTGGAATATTTCCAGACAACATGAAAATAGCTAAAGTAATCCCTCTCTTTAAGAATGGTGACAAATGTGCATTTAATAACTATAGACCAATATCTTTGTTACCACAGTTTTCAAAGATTTTAGAAAAATTATTTGTGGCTAGATTGGATCAATTTATCGATGAACAGAATATTATAAGTAGCAGTCAATATGGGTTCAGAGCAAATAACTCTACTTCAATGGCTCTTATGTATTTGATGGAACAAATGACAATTGCTGTTGATCAAAAATACTGTGCTAGTATTCATGTTGATTTAAAGAAAGCATTCACCAGCACTGATCACAATATTCTTCTTAAAAAGCTACAGAAATATGGTATTAGAGGACCAGCACTACAGTGGATATCTAGTTATCTAAAAAATAGGAAACAGTGTGTGCAGATAAATGAAGTAAGATCCGAACTCTGTAAGATCATGTGTGGAGTTCCTCAGGGTTCTGTACTCGAACCAAAATTATTTATTTTATATGTGAACGACTTGRTTAATGTGTCAGGGTTGTTTAAATGTATTTTATTTGCAGATGACACTACATTTTTTGTTTGGGTAATGACATAAAATATATGTTGGAAAATATGCAAGCAGAATTTGTGAAAATGCAAAATTGGTTTTAAACTAATAAATTATCATGAAATTTAGATAAAACTAACTATATGATATTTGGTAACAGAAAGGGAATTATTGATGTTCCATTTAAAGTAAATGGTGTTGAGATCTGCAGAATCAGTGCACTGTAAACCCTAATAAGTTCACAGAACTCAAAATTTATTATGTAACAAATTACACAAAAATATTTGAGTGATGTTTTTAAATGTTTTCAGTTTACCTAAAATAAAAATTCCATGTACAGTTGCCTTAAATTATCTCAACGTTATCTTATAAATATTGATTTTTCTCAACATATGATTAGGGAGTAGTTCACTCAAAATTTTCAGTATTTTCAACTCATAAAATGCTGGAAATAACACTGAAATTGTTCTATATTTCTAACTCATAACACTACACATGTGTCAAGAGAGAGGCATATCTCTTGTTGTAGTTCAAGACAGATTTCACCACCAGGARGTGGTTTTAAAGAACTTTTATTGTATTTTTTTCATGATCAACATTGACTAAGTGAAACTCAGGTTTTATTAATGACCAGGCCTACCACTCTCACTTATGGTTACTTCTGCTAAACAGTTTAACACAAGTTAACAAATAATGAACACACAAATTACAGTAACACAACAGACTAAATGCTGAAAGAACAATGTTAAGCAATTCCCTAAAATGATTTAACAACAACAAACATGAATCCTACCCACAATCCTCCACTGCAGTCACATGACATCAGCCAAACACAGCAGAATGCTACAATATGCATTCCCTGTTCCCTGACAACTAAATATCAACTACATTATGCCATCAAAATATTGCACACCAACAAATGTGTTCAAGCAAAAGAAACCAGACAACTTATGTTTTATTTCCACCATGTCTTGTCCTCTCCTTGAAAAGTGAAGCA
>NW_013953298.1:44945-46358 GCF_001266775.1 Austrofundulus limnaeus
GATATAAGATTATTTTCTTCTTTCTGTCGCCTTTCATTTTATTTGTGATTTGTGTTTTTTATTGTACATAAATTTTGTTGTTTTTTAAAGAAATGAAATGAATAAATAAATGAAGGAATGAAGTTTGCTGATGACACCACACGTGGTGGGACTCATCTCTGGGGGAGACGAGTCTGCCTACAGGGACGAGGTGGAGCAGTTAGCGGTGTGGTGCAGTGACTAAACCTGATAGACCTGATTCTAAACACAACAAAAACTTAGGAACTGTTGACTTTAGGAGAAAACGGACTGACACCCAGCCGCTGCTTATCAATGGGGATTGTGTGGAGAGGGTGTCAGACTTTCGCTTCCTGTGGGTTCACCTTTCAGAGAACTTAAGCTGGGGCATTAACACCAAGGAGCCGGTGCAGAAGGCCCAGCTGAGACTCTTGTTCCTGAGGATCCTGAAGAGGAATAACATCACCCAGAGACTGCTGGTGACCTTCTACCGCTGCTCCATTGAAAGTGTCCTGAGCTACAGTCTGTGTGAGTGGTTTGATTGATTGGTTGATTTTATTTAGCAGTAATATTGCATGTACATACACATCTAGTACATTCATTATTAGTACTTCGATAACACAAGAATGTGAGAAACACTTATTTCCATTGTGGTCCAGTTTCTCTAGTTGCACAGTGACTCAGAAGAAAGCACTCCAGAGTATCATAAAGGTGGCTCAGGACATTGTTGGGTGCCCCCTGCCCTCTCTGGAGGAACTACAGAGGACCCGTTTCCTCCAGAGAGCACGGCACATACACAGAGACTCATCACACCCCGGGAACAGTTTGTTCATCCAATACCATCAGGTAGAAGGTTCAGGGGTCGAATTTATAAAGCTTGCATACGCACAAAACGAGCCCAGAAACTTGTGTACGCCACTTTTCATGCCAAGGTTGTGATTTATAAAATCCAAACTTATGTGAAAATGTGCGGTCCCTCACTCCAGCTTTGACCCATGCATACGCTCATTTTGGACACGGGAAACTGAGACAGAGATGGTGAAGTGAGGAATTATAGCCACACTGCATAATGATCACTGTCAGACATTTAATTTCACTTCATAATCAAACATAGGTTTTTGTTCAACTTTGTCATCAGCTTTCTTAACAATATTGTTTATGCTGCTGCTGGTGAGCCGTAAGGACCTTTGAAATAAAATCTTAAATCTTAAATAAAAGTTCACGTTTCTCCATTCATCTCCTTCTTCCTCCTCACAACCCTGAGCCACAGACCCCTCCCCGACAAGAGACATTTCAACAGCACAACAGCAAAAGTCACGCTTTGGGTACAAGCGCAGGGCGCGCCCTCACCCTCGCCAGTGTGGATGTTATAAAAATTATTTTTTTAAGGTCTGTATTTGTCGCACGCGCGGAGGG
>NW_013953298.1:46656-49966 GCF_001266775.1 Austrofundulus limnaeus
CTTAACATTCATGAGGTACTTTGCATTGACTGTTTATGGTTGAGTGTGGGCGTGTAGAGGGTAGAACCTGAGGCGGGACCTTATACGCAAACTCTGAGGTGCGGCTGTGATCTAAAAAGGAAAGATGCGCCGAAACATGTGTACGCACGGTTTTATAAATCTGATTTTTTTTTTTGGCGTACGCCATTTCCGCCTTTTGGCCATACGTTCACTTTTTAGTATAATTTCCACGCAATCTTTTACAAATCTGACCCCAGGACTGTTAGGAACAGAACAAACAGTCTCAAGAACAGTTTCGATCCAAMAGCAGTTMGATTTCTAAACACACATGGTTAACTTGGTAACACGATTGTTATATGCAATAATTTCCACCTGACACTTTGATATGGATTAGTGTTGTTTTTACATTTTTATCTTACTTTTTATTCTATTTTTACCTCTTATTTTATCATTTTCAATGTTCTGATTTATTTGCACTATGGGAGCTGCAAAATTAGTTTGTTGTTCATTGCCTGTGGACCAGTGTTCTTTTCAGTGCAACAATGACAATAAAGTTTTATCTTATCTTATCTTATCTTATCTTATCTTATCTTATCTTTATGTCATGTCGAGTGAACGGGTGTTCCCAAAGTGCAGATAGTTCGGCAAAGCGCAGTTTCACAACATTCCAAAAATACGAAGGATCTCAAACGGATGAGTTGAGCATCAGCGAGTCCGGCTTGGACCCATCAATCGCAAGATCAGCCATCGAAAACGTCAAGAATCTGCTCCAATCACTTTTATTCTAGTAAGTGCTGGAACTATTTTATTCATGATGTAATATGTTGTTGCTGTGGTTAGCTTAGCTATGCTATGCTATGCTAAACCTCCACACCGTAAACACGTTTCCGCCTGTATAGACACCTACAGTATGGTATATTGTAATTTTGAAAATCAGTTGCATTGGCACACTTCAGAAAGTAATCAAAAATCTCCTAGCCAGTTGATCATGTTTTTATTGGCATCACAATGGCTTATTAGTGGTTAACACTAGCCATGTTTCCATCCAATTTTAATGCAAAATTTGAGAGAATTTTTATAATGTAAAAAAAAAGAGAAATTGCGAATCAGACATGTTTCCATCTACTGTCTTTGAGAAAATCAACCAGACTACTCAAAGTGTAATTATGTCAGATGCTGATGTTACACATGGCTGTACTAAACAGTTATGTCGCAAACTATCAGGGATACACATCTTAGAACAAAGGAGATAAGTCATCGGGAATGTGTTGCTACTATCAGGAAAGTTGTAATTCTGTCATATCAACTACTATTAGTGATGTTACATGCTGTCTGGAGACATAGAAAAAGAAATGTAATTCTCTTCACATTACGAGAATAACTGAGAAGACACCAACAGCAGGAGGAGGGTCCGGCTGTAGCCGGAGCCGCTACAATTATTGGACAGTGAGAACAGCTCATGGAGGTAAATGTTAGCTACGTCAGAACTTATTCTGCAAATGTGTTTCCATCTCCCCTTTTGCTCATTGAGGACGTTTTTGTGAATTTTGCCATTTCTAGTCAGCTAATGCGATACTTCAAAATGTGCATAAAAATGTTGATGGAAACACGGCTATGTGTCGTTTTACAACGTCCTGCGTTCAAGCCCCGACCCGAGTTGCAGCTAGTCTCATTTTGTTAAGAGGTCAGTCTCATTTACAAAGAATGTATTATTTTAGAACTTACTAAGATCAAAGAATATTATAATGAAAACAAATAATGTAACACTGAGAAAAATATCCGTCATGTTTACTGTAGCACTGATTAGCCACATTGGCTAAGCTTATGTAGCTCCTATCTGCAAGCAATGAGGGACATTTACGTATGTTATTGTAGGTAATTATTTGCCAGTAGCTAGAACCTTGTTATGTGAAGAGCTCAGATGAGCTTTGCAAAGCTGTTAAAACACTGATTTCATGCATCTATTGATTTGAGGCAGTGAAGCTCCTCCAGTGTGGCACTCTTTGTGTTGACTAAGTAGTTAACTATGTTGTAATAAGGGGTCAAAAGCAGCTTGTCTATCATCTGACATGTTTACATGCTCTACCTCATACAGTTAAATCCCGACGACTTTGTTGATGTATCTTTCTCATGGAAATTCATGAATGGTGTCAATAAACTTTCTTTGTCTTAGTCTGGAAGCCAAGGTGATTGTTGTTGCCCAGCACTGTGCTTGCCTACAATAATGGCTGGTCTATGGCACTTCCGGTTCAGACGTGTGGGAACTTAATGGGCCTTCTGCATTTGAAGCTTTGCGTGTTTTGTGTTTGTTCTCATTACAGGGCATTGAATCAGTGTGTGTCTGTTTGCCTTTATGTGGAAATGGCCTGATGTGTCTTAATAATCCAGGTAGAAAAATCTAACAGAGTTGAGTCAGGTCCTCTGGACAGGTTGTTTGTTGAAACGTTTCGTCTCTTCTCCAATAGAAGATTGTCACGAACTGAAGAAGTCCCATGGAGAGGAGGCAAAACATTTCAATGAAGAAGAATCAGTCCAGAGGACCTGACTCATCTTTGTTATACTTTCTGTGAAACCTTCTAATTTACCATTTTTAATGCAAAATTAGAGTCCTTGGGAAACGTACATTTACATGAAAATGTCCCAGTGAAATATCTAAAAGCAGCTATGACTCTGCTCTCCCTATGCAAACATACAGTAAGTATTCATCCCTGTGCAGCCTTTTAACCTGAAATGTCGTTAGTTCTTTATAATGAAATTTTAAAAAGGTTCAGATTATGTATTTATGAGTTTTTGGCTGAACTAAAGTCATTTTTGTGTTTTGTAAGGTCAGTCGGCTTTTAAATTGTGGTAATCAGCTGTAGATGTCAAGCTAGTAATGAATTTCTGTCATTAAAATATGTCCAGTGGTTTCTGAGATATTTCTCTAACAAACCAAGAGTGTTGATACCAACAGTTATTGACAAAGTTTTCAACACAGATTTTAATTGGATCAACCTAAAGTTGATCCAAGTAAAACTTAACTCTCAGTTACTACCAAATCTTATCTTTAAAAATGGCTGAATTACAGATGTTTGTTGTATTTTCTAACTTTGGTTGGAGTCCATAAGTAATCAGTTGTAGGTGGACATTCAATGAATGCTTTCTGAGAGTTCAGTTAAAATAAATATATGTGAAGATTCTGTGTTTTTGCTGCTGACCTCTTCCTGCAGCTACCTAAATGGCAGGGGGCGGAGTCAACATTACTTAGTCCAGTATGAAGGAGGGGGTCCCATGCACCCGAAAAAAAAAATATATATATATATATATATAT
>NW_013953298.1:50031-52433 GCF_001266775.1 Austrofundulus limnaeus
ACCTGGAATTCCATTGTGAAAAATGAAAACTTTAAATCAACATAGCTCCTGAACTATACATCCGACAAACACCAATCTCCCCATTTTATTTTTGCCTTTTCATGAGTAATTTGTATAAAAAGAGATTCCTATGATTAAATCATGTTTGATGCATAATAGCTGGAGTAAACACAAAAAAATGCTAAAATTCGCCTAAACTGAATCGCAGGAACTTCTCCCCTGTACACCCTATTGATATTTTCTTCAAAGCTTTGTATATTTCTAATCTTCAACGTGCATAGTAAACACAAGTTAATGATATCCACTTGAAATTTTGTCACATGTATGTTTTTTGTACCATTTTGTTTGCCGACCTGGATTTCCACAAATGCAAAAAAGAGAATGTAAAATCAACATAGCTCCTAAACTATACATCCGACAGACACCATTCATTACATTTTATTTTTTGTCTTTTCATGGGTAATTGGTTGAAAAAGAGATTCCTATGATTATGTCATGTTTGATGCGTAATAGCTTGAGTAAACTTAAAAAAATGCTAAAATTTGCCTAAACTTAATCGCAGGAACTACTCCCCTGTGCACCCTATTGATATTTTTTTCAAAGTTTTGTATATTTCTAATCTTCAACATGCATAGTAAATACAAGTTGATGATATCCATTTGAAATTTTGACACATGTATGTTTATTGTGCCATTTTGGTTGCCAACCTGGATTTCCATAAGTGCAAAAAAAAAAAAAGTAAAATCAACATTTTGACTCAACTAGACATTGTACAGAGGCAGATGACCCCAGTTTGGGTTCCATTTTGACATGAGGAATTAATGGAGATGGGTAGTGACATGACTGGAGGATTTATRAAGCATTGTCACCCAAAYAAATGGAAAAATTTTGTAAAGTCAGTAGTCGTACATTTACAATGGCATTTCCATGGCAATCTCAGCTTTTCTCGATGACGTGTCAAGTCRGCCCGCTTCATGCATGGCAATGGTGATAATTTCAAACTACAAAATGRTTTATAGGCTACACATAKTTTTTACTTCTAAACAACTTGCCAGGATTTGATTTTGCCAGCCATCCTGGATGTCGACACACATTTGCAAATTTACAAGCTAGCMTTAGCACTGGTTAAGCACAAACTATCAAATTCTAAACTGCACCYTTTAAATTATTCTGGTAATTTGTTGTAGGCGTTGGCATGAGGGTTTAGGCAGTTATTTAATTTTCATCAGTTTGAAATGTTGAAAAATAAGGGACGTTATAAGTTTYYATAAATATAGGCTGATTGTTGCTAATAATGCCAAAGAAACACAAGAAAGAAAATAATGGTGAGTATAAACAGTTTGATCCAGCAAAAAAGAAATCCAGGAGAGATGAGATTTTCTATTCTCTCAGTCCACAAATTATTACTGGAGGTCAGTGACGTGTTTCATCGTGAGTGGGACAGTCTGAACAAAATAATTACAAACATCCAAGGCTCCAATGCCGTTAACTGGACTAGTGGGATCATGATACAGGAGGTGAGAACTGGATTTGATGTTCCCAACTCTCTGGAAAATCAAATAAAGTTTCCTCTCTGAACGGAAAAAGACACGCTCTTTGAAGGTAGATATACCTGAAACCCTAAAGCCCTTCCGTATATAGTATAACCGAATTGGACCCAAGTTGAGGGCAGCTGTGGTGTAGTGGTAGAGCAGCCAACTTGGGACCAGAAAGACACAGGTTCGACAGTCCTTGACCAAGAGACCCAATCCCCAACTGCTCCCCAGCACTCACATAGCTGCCTGCTGCTCCACTTGGGTGTTTCTCATGTGTGATGGGTCAAACGCAGAGCACAAATTTCATCCTTGCATGTGAACATGTGAAGAAATTTATAGTTATTATAGATTAGTTCTGATGTTAGAAAACAACAGCAGAGTATTAGGGTTTCCTTTTTATAGTACTTGTATAATGTTTGATCTATTACGTGTTAATTGAAATAGAGTAGAAACATGTCCAAAGTATAGACAACACATAAGTGAACCGTTTTAAAACACTAGGGTGAGGTCTTTGTCTGAATGCCTGTGATTCAGCTGTAAGTCAGTAGGGGGCGAACTCAGGCATTGAAGAATCGTGTATAAAAACAGGTACTTTCTGAATGTGAGTCAGTGTGGTTTCGCTTGTCAGTCCGGTGACAAATAAACCTCACTCAGATCCAGAATTCTGGTGTTGTATGACCTTATTCCTTTTGCAAATCAATCTATTTAACTATTGTGTTTTAATCTGACTTCAGTCGATATTGAACACGTATTTCTTACAGTTATGTAGATTAAGTTCAAATAAAGACATTGTTACAAAATGTAATGAAGTGGTCATTCAGAAACTATTGAAAAAACAATTGAAACAATTTAAGAACTGTTTACAAT
>NW_013953298.1:52443-55023 GCF_001266775.1 Austrofundulus limnaeus
AAGTCAGTGTGGTTTCGCTTGTCAGTCCGGTGACAAATAAACCTCACTCAGATCCAGAATTCTGGTGTTGTCTTATTCCTTTTACAAATCAATCTATTTAACTATTTTATTTTAATCTGACTTCAGTTGATATTGAACACATATTTCTTACACATGCATTGATAACAAATAAAGCACCTTTACCTGAAGGAGCAGTTTTTATTTCACAAACAACAATGTCTACTCAAACTGCATCCAAGAGTATTGAGTCTGTTTACTTGTCCAAGTGGTGGGGAGTAGTGGATTAAAACAACTTGATGCAGGGTTTGCTGGCTTTGGATCAGCTACTGGTGGCAAACCCCCTGAAGATCTACCATTGACTACTTCACCCTAAACAACCAGCATTTTACTGAGTACTCAGTCATGATACAGAAGGTGAAAACTGGATTCCTCCATGCAGATCTCCTCTAGAGCATGATGTTTTGGGGCTGTTGCTGGGCGACACAAACTTTCAACTCCCTCCAAAGGTTTTCTATGGAGTTGAGATCTGGCTAGGCCACTCCAGGACTTTGAAATGTTTCTTACGAAGCCACTCCTTTGTTGCCCTGGCAGTGTGCTTGGGATCATTGTCATGCTTAAAGGCCCAGTCATGTTTCATCTTCAAGGCTCTTACTGATGGAAGGAGGTTTGCACTCAAAATCTCATGATATATGGCCCCATTCACTCTTTCATGGACACGGATCAGTCGTCCTGGTCCCTATGCAGAGAAACAGCCCCAAAGCATGATGHTGCCACCCCCATGCTTCACAGTAGGTATGGTGTTCTTTAGATGCAACTCAGCATTCACTCTCCTCCAAACTTGATGAGTTGTTTCTACCAAACAGTTCTACTTTGGTTTCATCTGACCACATAACATTCTCCCAATACTCCTCTGGAACATCCAAATGTTCTCTACCAAACTTCAGAYGGGCCCGGATATGTAGTGGCTTGAGCAGGAGGACACGTCTGGCACTGCAGGATCTGAGTCCCTGGTGGTGTAGTGTGTTACTGACAGTAGCCTTTGTTAGGTTAGTCCCAGCCTTCTTCAGGTCATTCACCAGGTCCCCCATGTCGTTCTGGGAGTTCTACTCACCATTCTTGTGATCATTTTGACCCCACAGGGTGAGATGTTTCGTGGAGCCTCTGATTAAAGGAGATTATCAGTGGTCTTGTAGGTATTACATTTTCTAATTATTGCTCCCACAGTTGATTTCTTCACACCAAGCTGCTTTCCTGTTGCAGATTCAGTCTTCCCAGCCTGGTGCAGGTCTACAGTTTGTTTCTGGTGTCCTTACACAGCTCTTTGGTCTTCACCATAGTGGAATTTGGAGAGTGACCATTTAAGGTTAAGAACAGGTGTCTTCCATACTGATGACAAGTTCAAACAGGTGCCATTACTACAGGTAATGTGTGGAGGACAGAGGAGCCTCTTAAAGAAGAAGTTAAAGATCTGTGAGAGACAGAACTCTTGCTTGTTTGTTAATGATCAAATACTTATTTTCCAGCATAATTTGCAAATAAATTCTTAAAAAATCAAACATTGTGATTTTCTAGATRTGTTTTCTCATTTTGTCTCTCATTGTTGAGGTCTAACTATGATGTCAATTATAGGCCTCTCTCATCTTTTTAACTGGGAAAACTTGCACAATTGTTGGCTGACTAAATACTTTTTTCCCACTGTATGCTTAATTCATCTTTAAGCCTTACTATCTACATAGACAATGGGACCGGGAAGCACAGGAGAATCATGAATGTCAGCAAACTGGCCAAATGGGGGGTGTCTGCACAACACTACAGGGCCTGTATTTCTTCATAGGGGAACATGTTACAAGCACCTTAAGGGGAAAAGGGAAGGTTTGGCCTCTAAAAAAGGCTGCAGAGATATCCCAAGTACCATGCAGCTTACAGATTARTGTTTTAATTCAGATTTATTGAAGCATGTCATGGAAATAAGTACCTGCTGGCCCTATGTATTGATGCAATATGACTTTGCAATACGATAATTATTTATCTCCTCTGAAAACTTGGTGAGGAGTGGTCTGTGGAACTAGAAGTGTTCAAGCACATCGAGGCCTTCACATGTCTGATGTATGGCCACTATCTGGAGAAATCTGTGAACAGCATAACATCATCCTCAGAAAGCTGATCTGGGAGGAAGAGACCATCACCACAAAATTGAAGGTGGACCTCTTGTGACTGCCTCCCTGCAGGGAGAACCTGGTTCCACATGTCAATCAAGTCAACCCCCTTCTGGCCAYATACAAAAGAGCTACCATACTATGATCCTGGCCAGGGCTGAGTGAAGATGGTTCCCTGGAGCCAGTGTTGTCATATGGCCCAATCTACCCACTGATTGACTTGCTGGAGGAAATAGTAGAGGATATAGATGAGGAAGACATTGGAGAGCAAGATATCGATTATGAAGACCTTCTAATTGATGAATAAATAATTTTGGGGTGGTTTTCCTTTCTCCAAGGCCCTATTCCACCTATTTTTTTTCCTACAGTTTTCCATTTAATTGGGTGACAATGCTTCATAAATCCTCCAGTCATGTCACTACCC
>NW_013953298.1:57979-59236 GCF_001266775.1 Austrofundulus limnaeus
GTGCAGCTATTGGGGGAGGGCACAGATGTTGGTGGTCATAGAGTGCCCCCCCCCCAACCCGCAGTTCCTAAATGTGAATGTCATGAAGATGTTAAAGTGAGTGTCTAGAGTGTGTAATAAAATTGGGGTCTAGGCAGCTAGCCTCTTCCCCAGAACCCTGCATGAATGAAGTTGTAATTGAAGAGGGTGTGAGGTATGTGGTGAGAGATGGGGAGAAAAACTACCAGTAGTACAGTAGCTCCCCCGCTGACTCCAGTAGGCCCCCCCACTCGCCAAGATCCATCCAGGGACTGAGGCCCACGCAGTTGTTCGTCCAGATGTACCACCAGGCCCGGGGGCCAAGACCAAGGCTGGACAGAGCCCAGAGGACCACCAGAGCCCGAACCCACAGTCCACCCACTCCAGAGCCGCCAGACCCCCTGGGACCGACCCCCAGCCCCACAGCCAGCCCGCCACCCAAAGAGGCCACCGAACCCCAACAGGTGATCCGGCCAAGGCGCCCACCCACTCGTCGACAGCGCAAGGAGGCACCCAGACAAGCCCCACCGCAGCAAAAGGGCCAGCCAACCGGCCCAACATAGCCCCTGGCCAGCACCAACGGCCATCCACCCAATCTCCACTCCAGAACAAATTCTACACCTGCCCCAACATTCAGATACCTCTCAGAACATATAACACACTAGACACAGTTCTRCTTTCTACTAAAGTGGCTTAAAATAAACAGAAAAAGAGATCTGAGATCTCAATGGGATTTGCCTAGTAAAGTGTAACTTACCCCAAAATCAACTTTTTTAAAACAAATAAACTGTCACTGTCACACTGGGAGTGTCTTAAGTGTAATACCTTGCTATTTTTGACCTAAATTTAACATTTTCATCTAAAATAGTTTAAATCTTCAATATTTGTTTAAAAAAACATCTTGGTGCTGCCCCCTATGGGTTTAAATTTTGACTATTATATTTGAAGTACCTTGTGACGTGCTGTACCCTGTGACGTGTCACAGTACTGTGATCAGTATAAAAGGACCTTGGTGGAGACATGCCCTGCAGAGATTCAGGAGTTAGCCATAGCATTGTTGATCGTAGCTGAGAAGCTGGCTTCTCCTCACCCACAGTGAAAACATGGAGTCTATCAGTCATAAAACAAACTGAATTAACTTACACATCCTCTTTGTGCTTCAAGAGTTTTGTAAACTGTGGTTGTTGTCACAGTAGTTTAGATTGGGCCAAAAATACACACATGCTCGCACACACATAT
>NW_013953298.1:60060-62085 GCF_001266775.1 Austrofundulus limnaeus
CATTTATTTAGAACATTCAGAAATGTTTTCAGGAATGTTAGCTTGTCAAAGGCAGCTAAAGCTTGCTGTCACGCTGTCTCATCTTAATAAAAAACTTTCTCTCCTCCTGGCCACACCTCCTCGCTCACCCCCCTCACCCCCTCAGAGTCTCCACTTTATGCATTTTTCAAATTTGCATTGGGGGCGGAGTTATCCTTTCAAAGGGGGGTAAGTTCCACTTTAAATAACGGTAAATAAATAAAATAAATAATGTGTCTTGCCCGAGGACAAAAGGCCTTAAGCTGAGTGGGGGTTTGAACCAGCAACCCACTGATTACAGGACAGCTCCTCAAACCGCTCTGCCATAGTAAAATGAAAGCACACAATCAGTCTTTGCTGGAACATGCTGTGGTAACAAAGGTGACAGAATCTACACAGCTTGTGTAGATTCTCTGAGTAACCTTATTCTTATACAGTATTTAAGATAACTTGGATGCCTAGCAGTGTCCTGGAACCAACTGACCTGTTGTGATGGATACTTCCTCTGCTACCTCCTTGGGCCTCTTTCCTGGATCAGCTCTCTGTGTTTTATCCTGCCACTCTCCACCATTTCATCCTCATACTTCCCTCCTTTTACCTCAACTCAATGTTCTCCTGGAAACCTTTTACCCCCCTCTGCAAGCCAACCTCCTCGGTGTTCTCTGTAAGTATAAATACAAGAATAATTCCTGGAAACATTACCTCTTACCGTTTTACTCACCTGTCCTGGCCTGCTTCATTATCAATGTAACCTTTCTGAGTACTTTGTTGAATGTGATAATCCGGTTGTTCCAGAGAAATTTTGTAAACGTGACACATTAATACATGCAAAAACACCTACTCTTTTGGCAGGAAGCAATAAGTGTGGAATGAATTTTGTTTTAATTTGTTTAAATCTGGTAAGATTCCTCATCTCTTTAACTAGCAGAGTAAACGCGCATCTAACTATTATTTAGTTATAAGTATCCTCTAGTTTTGTCTGAAAACAAAAGACACGGTTTAAAACTTTTTTAATGCAGTTTCAATCAGAACTATCAAGTTTGATCTAAAGAAGCGATGAGAAGTGAAACATCCTCAGTAACGAGAACAAAAGTCCAGCTCCCCTTTTATTGAACTCTTTGGTTTTATTTTGTCCGGACTGATTGAGACACTGAACACAAATTTTCCTCTGAGCAAACTGAGACGTAAAAGGAGATTCATGGATTTATTTTTTTTTAAATATTTTTTACTCCTAAAAGATGTTTTAAAACCCTGTGGGTTAGAGTGTSAGTTCCTCTCTTACCTTTATGTTACATCTGGCAGGGAAAATTTTAAAAGACATATTTTCCATGTTTGAAAGCTAAAAATGGGAGCGTGACATCATGAAGCAGGTCAGAGTGTTTGTGCTGATGTTTATGATCCTGCTGCTTGGATTAACATGAGACTGGAAGTGTGTGTGTGTGTGTGTGTGTGTGTGTGTGTGTGTGTGTGTCTACAGTGATTGACGTCACAGACGCCCACTCATTTCCATCTTGTCTCGGCACACAGAGAGAATAGATCCCCATCTGCATCCAGCCCTTCTCCCTCTGCACACTTCCTCTCCTTTTTCCTCCCTCATTTTACCCCCTCCCTCCCTCTCTCATCCTGCCTCTTGTGCATCTTTGCCACCCCTATGGAGTGCAGCCAGTCTCGCAGATAAACAAAGACAAGAGGAACACAAACAGTTTGAGACGGCCACAGATCCGTTATTATTAGAAACTTGTCAGAAAACATCTGCCTCATTTCTGAGCCACGCCGAGATCCTCGGGTCCATGGAGGTGGGAGTGACATTTGACACACACACACCCAATCCCCTGACAACTTCCTAACACAAAACGTGACCAGCGACTGCCCGTGCTCTTTGTCCTCTTGCACTTTTTGTTACGCATGAGGGGGAAAAAAAAGAGTGACGTTCTTTCCACAGCAATTACACATCCATATTAACTCACACACA
Source organism: Austrofundulus limnaeus (assembly GCF_001266775.1). NCBI lineage: Eukaryota > Metazoa > Chordata > Actinopteri > Cyprinodontiformes > Rivulidae > Austrofundulus > Austrofundulus limnaeus. The sequence continues at coordinate 62,051 of NW_013953298.1, forward strand.
CACACACACACACACACACACACACACACACACAC
>NW_013953298.1:64050-71812 GCF_001266775.1 Austrofundulus limnaeus
GTGCTAGACAATGTTTTTGTAGATTTTAGATGGCAATTTGGGGGATTTAAGATGAAGAAATTCTAATACACTTGGTGTTTCTATATTTAGCTTAAATTTATATTTTATTATAGATTTAATTTGTTGATATTCTAAAAATGTATTCTTGTCAATACCATGTTGTATTATTAATCTGTTAAATGGAACAAAGCCTGCACTTTCAATTACATGTTCCTGAAGTTCAACTCCTTTACATCTCCAACCTGGRAAGTTTAACATAGTTTTTTGTTGTAAGATGTCAGGATTGTTCCAGATGGGTGTTTGTCTACAGGGGATTAGTGAAGACTTTGTCATTTTCAGAAATTCCCACCATGCTGCCAGAGATGAGCTGATATTAATGCTTTTRAAACAAACATGTTGTTTTATGTTTRTRCTAATGAATGGAAGRTCTGAAACCCTAATATTATGGCACAGTGTTTGTTCTATGTCAATCCAGGATTCGTCTAATGGGCTAGGATTTATCCATTTTGAGATGTACTATAACCTGTTGGCCATGAAGTAGAGGTAGAAGTTGGGAAGATCTAKTCCTCCCTTATCTTTAGTTTTCTGTAGTGTTTTTAGACTAATACGTGGGGGTTTATTTTTCCAAAGGAATTTAGAGATGAAAGAATCCAGGGATCTAAACCAGTCAGGTGAAGGTTTATTTGGTATCATTGAGAGTTTATTCTGGGTAATACCATTATTTTAATTGAAGCAACTCTTCCCATAAGTGATATGGGTAGAGATTTCCATCTAGTAAGATCCTCGTCAATTTTCTTTAAAAGCGGGATGTGGTTTAATTTTATTAAGTCTTCCAATCTCTGAGAAATATTAATACCCAAATATACGTATAATATTACCTGACTGCAGTCGTGAATTAAGAGAACTGTTAAGAACACAGTTTATTGGAAGAACTGTAGATTTCAACCAGTTTATGGAGGAGCCAGAAATTCTTGAAAAAGAGTTTATTAATTCAATAACCTGAGATAGAGAGCTTTCTGAATGTTGAAGAAAAAGTAAGACATCATCAGCATAAAGAATAATTTTATGTTCTATGTTCTTACATTGTATTCCTTTAATATCTGCAGTTTGCCTAATCGCAGCTGCTAAAGGTTCAATAAAAATAGCAAACAGTGAAGGGGACAGTGGACATCCCTGCCTGGTGTCCCTCTGAAGAAAAAACTAGAAGATGTTAAGTTATTTGTCCTAACACATGCTGTTGGTGAGCTATATAAGATTTTTAACCAGTTAATAAAATAATTTCCAAAACCAAATTTACGCAAGGTTGCAAATAAAAATTTCCAGTTTACTCTATCAAACGCTTTTTCGGCATCTAAAAACAGAATAGCCATTCCAGCGTTTTTACTGTGACAATAATCTATTAAATTAAATAATCTGCGTGAATTTGTAAATAAGTGCCTTCCTTTTATAAAACCAGTTTGTTCAGGATGAATTATGAAAGGACTTCTCCAATCTTTTAGAGAGGGCCTTACAGATTATTTTAAGATCAACATTGATAAGGCAAATAGGACGATAACTGGTAGGGAATACAGGGTCTTTCCCTGGTTTTAACAGGAGACTAATGTGCGATTGTTCCACTTTTTTTGTTAAATGTTCATTTATGTAAACGTTTATTCCTTTCAGTTTCTTTGCTTGCAATATTAAAATATTTCTTGATTTTTCTGCTTATGAATCTAATGACTATGGATGATTTGATTTTTTCTGATTTAGAAGGCAAGGTGTGACAAATGGAAAKGTCCTCATGTTTGATGTTGATGTCTCTGTTTTGTAAGAAAGTCACAACTTGTTGTTCCAGAGTAAACAGTTCTTCTTGAGGAGCATCTTCTGTGGTGTTTTCATTTGCTGCTACTCTTGCGTAAGTCCGGTGTTTAACTTCAAGTCCAGTAATTACCAAATCATCCCATCTTGTGTACTGTTCCAGATCATTCATTTTTTTCCAGTTCTGTTATTTTTTGTCTCTCTCAAGTACTTCCTCAACAAGCCCAATCAAAGTTCTTGCTGTGTTGCTACTCTTTTCAGTTCTTCACCCATAAAGTCCAGTGATTTTCTAATTTATTCCATGTTATCTGCTGAATTAATCTTTGCCCAAGCTGACCCTCTTCCCTGGCTGTGTTTCKGCATGACTCACCCAGGCCTGGCTCAGTGACAACCAGGCCAACAGCAGGTCCCCACTCGAATGTTTCCAACGTCCACCGCTCCAAAGGTAGGCCAGCCACACCGGCCTGGCAGCTCTAGCCGCCGCGGGCCAAGCCAAGGTCGGGCCGAAGAAAGGATAGAGCTACCAGCCGCAAATCCAAGCCGATGGCAATCCGAATCTCCAGCAATGGTGGAGCTGAAGGCCGCAAAGCTGAGCTGATGGTAGGCCGAAGCCACAGCCAAGACKATGGTGGAGCCGCCAGCCAGAAGGTTGAGCCGATGGCGGTCTGAATCTCCAGCGATGGCTATGGTGGAGCCACTAGCCAGAAGGCCGAGCCGAAGGCGGTCCGAATCTGGAGGCCGATGAAGGCGCTCTGAAGTCCCGCTCAAATCGAAGGACGAGCCGCCGGACTGCAGGCAGGGTTCGGGCTGGCAGTTTCAGAGCTCTTTACAAAACCTCCGCTCTCTCCTCACCAATGTGACGTTCGCTGAAACAGCTTCTTTTTGTTATTATGCTGCGAGGCTGAAAGGTGTTTTCTAATCCCAGTCCACAGTTGTTTTGGGTTCCCTGTCAGCGCCAGCAGCTGGGGTTCAAAGGTGGCCCGGGGAGCCGATTCAGCTGGGTATTGCCAGACAGACGGCTGTCGTGTCCCTCTCCCACAGATCTGAGTCATCGATTGTAAAAGAAATAGCGAGTTCTCTTGCTGTTGGGATTCCGCAGCAGGCCCCACCACAGTCTGTCTTCAAGATGTGGTGTAAACTGGGCTGCCCATTTCCATCAAATACAAAAGATGAAAGAAAACATATTTAAGAAACTTGGAATAATAAACATGATTTTACCCATTTTGTTACATTACTGGCATATTTTCTATTAAACTTGGCTCAGCCCAAGTGAAACAGGAAAGTGACATCAAAGGAGAACTATTTAAGAACATGAAATCCCGGGTATTAAAACAATATTATTGGAACTCTGACTCCTCTTAGTCTCGCACTGATGGTGACTTAAAATTATCTAATGACACATTTGATTCTTCTCAAYAGTCTGTGATGTAGCAACACTTTGTTCACATGCAGACATTCCTCTTTGACATCACTTCCTGTTACTGCACGTGCAAATATCTCAACAAATTTACATCTCAGAAACATATTTTGCAATACGTTTTTAATGCTGTCTTTAAAATATGCATACTTTTTTATTTGATGTCACAGGCACTTTAAGGTAAAAACATATTTTGTTCCTTATTTTGAAGAACCATTGCATAAACAAAACAGGTGAAGCTGTARTTTTATCATATCAGAGCTGATGAATTTGTAGGCATCATACTGAAGTAAATGGAAATTAAGAAAATGGCTAATTAATGCTAAACATACAGAAAATAAATATTGAAAACGTAATAGCAAGGTATGAAGTGTGTGAATTCATGGCAAAAAAAAATCTGAGGCGCGTTTTTAATTTTTTCAGTCTCTTCTGTTTACATGGATGAGTGGTGCAGGTTGTAGATCTGTTGCCTCCCAGTAAAAAGGCTGCATGCAGGATTGAATCCCGGACTGGGATCTCTGAACACAACAAACAAATTCTTGGTGGAGTTTGCATGTCCTCTTCAAGCACTTGTCAGTTATCTCCAGGTACTCAGCCCACCTCCTTCTCTCTTGTTATATCTTGTTATTGAAATAAGAAAAAATTGAGTCAAATCAAGTATTYCAAGAATCTTACCAAGTAAAATTTTCTTACTCCATTGGCAGAAATTTTGACTTAATTTGAGTCAAATTTTCAGACTAACAAGACAAATAATCTTACACATTCTGAAAACAAGATTATTATTCTTACACAATCAGTTCTTGTTCAGTAAATCAGTCTCAAAACAAGATCAAAACGATTTTTTGGCTGGATATAAGATTTTAAAACTTGGTTAGGTGGACATTTTTTGCAGTGTATTCAGTACTGAAGAAATTCATGCTTTGGATTTTGATTACTCGGACAGTTTACTTACAGATGAATTATGTACTGTTGGGGGTACTCCTGTAGTTTGTGTCAATGGGTCACAGAAATACTGTAGATCAAAAACTGATATTTTAAAGACCTTCACTTTAAAAAGTTGTTTTTTTTCTACAAACTCTTTGAGAACAATAAAAAGGTGTACATGTTAAAAATATCTTTAACAAGTAAGATGATATTTGTTAAAATCTAACACAGAACCCCTCTTCAAACTGGTGAGCAAGGCCTTATATACATACAGTTTATGCATGTCTGGTTGTCTGCGATGCCTCAGGAGGGATGCTGCATGTGTTTCTTCCAAGCCCTTAATGAGTCAGAGAGCTGATCAGAGGAAATGGGATGAATGGACGGATCAGTGAAGGTGTAGGAGCTGAGCAACATCACAGCAACGACACAATGAGAAGATGGATGGAGAGACCGCCACAGCTCACATCTGAAACTTTCAGCCTGATCAATAATGTGTTTCCTTCAGTTTTTCCTCACATCGTTGAGCTTTATCGACAGATTGCACACAGATCTAACAGGCCCCGGGATCATTATCTGCCYCTCAGCGTTCACATGAAGAGTGGACACTTTAAACAGCTGATAAAAGGCAGGAAAAGAAAGTAGGGTGTAAGACTTTTTAAATCCTTTAAAGTTTATTTTCATCACGTGAAGGCAGACGACGTCGATTTTTGCTCGTGTCTCTGTGTGAGTCTGTTGTGTTAGCAAAATATTTCATGAATAACTGGATGAGATTTAATGAAACTTTCAGAAGGTCGTCCCTGGTTTGACATTTACAATTTATTAACATTTAGAATCGACCCAACCCAAGATGGCTGCCACAGCTAAGCAAACTTACAAAACCTTAAAATATCTATAACTCKGTCAATTTTTACAGATGTTAAGCTAAAAGATGAGAGTTATCTTCAGCACATAACTTCAGTATCCACAAGATTTTTGCTTAAATCTCTGGCATTAATTCCTGTCATCGATGCAGTTTGTTTGTTAGCAAAATATTTTTTGAACTAGTGGATTAGTTGTAACAAAACTCTCAAAATGAAATCACTGAATAAAGGTCTACAGTTGATTCAAATTTAGAGTCAACCCAACTCAGCATTGCTGCCACAGCTAAGTGACATCAACTAACAATAAAATAGCTATAACTCTGGTAATTGAACAGATATTGAGCTAAAACTTAGTGCTKTAGCTGACAATCATCCCCAACATATTCTCTGAGTGCTGCAACTTGCATATTATTTAAAACTTTGCCAGTGACTGTAAGAGTCAACAATGTCAGTCTGTTAGCAAAATATCTCAAGAATCACTTGATGGATTTTATTGAAATTCTCAGAAAGTAATCACTGGATGTATCTCTACAAATGATTAACTTATACGATCAATCCAACTTAAGCAGACTACCTATTAGCTCACACCAAAGGGCTCTAACTCACTCAAAAATAGACATTGAGTTGAAGCTTGATGTGATAGTAGCTGAGAGTTACTCACATCATCTAAACCAGTGGTTCCCAAACTTTTTATCTTCTGACCCACAAAATATCCATGGCAAAAACTTGTGACCCCAAATATTACTGGTCTGAGTACACAAACTACATTAATAACTCTAAAAACACAGGCTTTTTCACAATCTAAACAGCTTGTACACACATATAAATACTTATTTATACTTATTTTGTGTTTTTGTAATAACTACAGGAAWAAATATTACATCAGCAATTGTTTTATTACCCTTTAAATTGATTTCTGGAGATTATCCAAGGTGCTTCATGACCCATAATTGGGCCCCAAGCCCAACTTTGGGAACCAAAGTGCASTGGTTCCCAAACTTTTCAGCTTTTGACCCACAAAATAACAGTAGAGACCTGTGGCCCCAACTATTTCTGGATGATGAACATTTGTATCAGGTCAACAAAACATGGACTTAATAACAATATTTTAAACTACATTTATACATTTTAAATACACTAACCTCACTCCTTTGTAACAACTAAGGCAAAAATGTAATTAATTCAGAAAATCTTCTCAGGACCCCACCTTGATGTTTCAGGACCCCATTTTGGGTCCAGACCCCAACTTTGGGAAACACTGATCTAAACTAAGTGCGAACACATTTCAAAGTGTATCTTGATGTTTTTACGAGTTTTGACCTAACTTTGTGTCATCAGAGCATATTAGTTTAAAACTCTGGCACAGAATAAAGCGGGCGATACGCAAATCATTTAAAGAATATTTGGCCTATAATTTAGTTAATATATTTATTAACCGTCTGTAAGCAAAACCTTTGCTTTTACGCAGATAAAAATGAATACTGTTTACAATCAACCAGGTCGGTCAAATGTGACACAACAGCGCCATCTAGTGGCTGAAAGCTGCAACAGCAGCGCTCTTCGCACACAAAACGCTCGACAAAATGGAGCCTGATGCTCGGCCATGACAATGCAGGTCAGACAGGCTGCATGTGCTGCACACAAAAGCGGAAGAGAGGTCTAAAGACGAGCGTGGCTCCGTGGGAAATCCACACCGTGATTCACGACCTAAAGAACCACGGATCAGCTGCACCTCTCCAAACATTTAAAACGTCCTCCGTGGTTTTTTTTTTTTTTTTGGTTTATTTCCTGGAAATGACTTTCACCGCATAAGGCCAAATCCTTGCGCACAATGAGGGTGCAGCCTTGAAAGAATGCACACAGCATCAGTGCTGGAGGCAAGTGCACAAAGTGAAAAAAGCTCCGTTTTCAGACACAGCTCTGTGTGTGTGATGTTAAATAAACCCCCATGATCTTTAATCGTCAGGGCTGAGAGGGGTGGGGGGTGAATGTGGGTCAACAGCAATCATGCATGAGTTCACCAAGAGTTTAATATGAGCAGAAACAGATAACAGGAGCGTATGTGATCTTTAAGGATAGATAGGATATGGATGTCCATCCTGTCAGTTCAGTCCTTTAATGAAGCAGTAGCAAAATGCAAATGTATTTCTTCTTCAGTATTAAACCTTTTATGTTCAGAATCAAATGTTTGAGCAGTTTTGTGACTTTAAAATGAAATTACGTTTCATATCAGTTGAAAAACTGCCTCATTTTGTTAAATTTAACTTCTTATGAAATGAGTTTTGAACCTTTGATGAGCTCCTGCTTAAACTAAAGTTAACTTCAGTTAGTTTCCAGGACCTTAAATCAGGCTGAAGAATCAAACCGGAGACGCAGATTCGAGGAAAATTCCCAGGACTTGTTTTTATTAAGAGAATTTGAGAACACAAGAGAGGGACCAGACACCTGCATTTATCAGGGAAGGATTCCAAATCCGATCTTTAAAAGAAAAAAAGAAAAGAAAAAAAAAACGAGAGAAAAAGCATTTAGAAAAGCTGACACCACAGCCCAGATGGAGCAGGAACTGTTTTTTTTTTATTTTCCCGTATTTTTTAAATAATTTTTCCTTGATTTTTTTTTCTTCCACGCAGGGTCGTCTAGAAGACGGGTCGGAGGCGATTCACTGTTCCCGGAATGTTTCACATGTTCGTCTTCCTCTTTCTTATGGACAACACGCTTAAAACACACTTTTTTTTTTGTTTAAAACACAATTTCAGTGAAAAAA
>NW_013953298.1:71893-75591 GCF_001266775.1 Austrofundulus limnaeus
AAAAAAAAAAAAAGAAAAACAAAGAAAAAAACATAACCAACAACATAGTAATACACGACTCACGACATAGCCAATCCGGCAGGGACACGCTTTCTTTACCAAACAAGCCTTCAACAATCATGAAATGCCGTTTTAAAAAAGATTTTTAGTGTGTTGTTTTTTTTTTGTTTTTTTTGTTTTTGTTGCTTTGCAGACACCCGATATGACCACTGCACATCTGCAAGGCGCCCCGTTTTTCTCAGCGTTGCTTTTTGTGCTAAAAATCTGTACGGATACTTATAAAATCATTGATAAAAATATTCATCTGTTAACAATACGCCTTGGAGGGAAACCATGTGAGAGACTCGGGGAGGGAAGAGAGGGCTAGCTGGTTGGGGTGGGGGGGCTCTGAAGGAGGGGCGGCTGTAGAGAGGAGGGGGAGGTGTTGGGCAGTGCTACTCGGATTTGGCCTCCTCCTTGGCCTCCTCGGGGGCTGCCTCCACCTGCGGATTCAAACAGGAAAAGTGAGCTTAAAAGTAATTCTTGTTTCGTTTGTCTTTTTGGTGAACACGGGTTTTTGTTGTGCCGTCTTACCTCGTTGGTTTTGGCCTCTCCATTCTCAGAGTGGTTCTCCTCGTTGGCCTCTGCCTCGGCGTTCTCCTTCGCCTTCTTGGTCTTCTTGTCCTCCTTCTTATCGTTCACAGCCTTTTCTTTCTGCTCACGAAAACAGGAAAAAAAGGACTCAAAATTTTTATTTTTTTTTACAGGAACACACACCTGTGTCTCGTCCCTCTCTGACGCTCACCTTTGCTGCCTTCTTCACCTTTGGTTCTGGCTTGGGAGGGGCCGGTTTCTGAGGAGAAGACCGGGAAACGTCTTAATAGTGAGCTTCGAATATAAAATATTTCACTAAATGCCGCCAAGGGTTGGTTTCTAACAATGTGTTTTAATGAATGAGTTTAAAATCAACCAGTTTGCTGAATTTAACTAAATCAAGACACTTAGTAAGTCGTTCTTATAACTTTTACTATTTAAAAAATTAGCAAAGTGAGTAGAAAATGTTTTTGAAGGGTTTACTAATTAGTTGTGTGATGTGTTTGTCATCTGAGCCACTCTGTAAGTTCATTTTAAGGTTATCTGAATGGTTTTTTTTAAGTAAACTAAGACATTTAGTCTTTTTGTATCTCTATATTTTACCAAATATATTAAAAAATTGGCTTTAAGTTTATATTGGTGGTTTTCTTTAAACGTAAGACACATTTAATCATTTTGTATTGTTAAAAGTTTGTTATATACTTTCATTTCTCTACCTAAAGTCAAACAAATGATAAATACCTGAATTTGAATACATTTTATCAGTTTAAATGATTCTTTCTTTGTTAATATTCTGTAACTTTGCTTTAAAGTGACTTTTATGAGTTTTTGTATAAACTAACACTTTAATATCATTATAAGCTCAATTTATATGGTAATTTATTAACCCAAAGGTGACACAGTGATATTAAAACGTTTAAATATTAGACTTTTTGGAGTTTTAAGGCGTCTTTGTGTTTGTTTGTGTGATCAGCGAGCATTTAGGTGCGTCTGTGTCTTACCGCCGATAACCGAGCCGATCTCCTCTGGGGCTGAAACACAACGATAGTTTTATTAACGTCAAAGGTTTCATTTGGTAAAGGAAATTCACACCAAACTGTTCAAATTCTCCATATAACGTGTGAAACGTCAGCGAGTCTTACCTCCTCCTTTTCTCCTCCTTCTGTTCCCTGTGCGTGGGAGACACAAACACATCAGGTGAGGAAATATGTGGAAACAAAGCATCGGAGCACCTTTTTGAGTTTAAACTCAGGTTTGTGTGGATTGTGAACAGCTGTGCGGTGGTTTTCACTCACACTGGGTTAGTTAGGACGTTCTGGTGAAAACTTTTTAGTGTCAGGTGAAAATGAAACTGTGAGTCAGATAAAGCTGGATTAGAGGCCTGAAATGCTTGTTTAAGGTCTGGAATCGGAGGTGGGCTGCGGGGGATCAGCCACGCGGGTCTCTGGAGCCACATTCTGAGGGTCCAGGCCCGGCTCTTCCCTCTCCCCGCCACTCTTCTTTCTCCCATTGAAAAAGCACGGAGCTCAGATTTGAACGCTTTGGCGCGGGAGAACTCTCAGAAGGGGGAGGGACCTGCCGCGCGGGGAGGAGGGGGGGAGCTCACTCGCGCGCGCCCCCATGCGGCCGAGCGGCGCCACCGCAGCCATTTTGAGACTACGAACAAAGACAGAAAATATATAATTTTATCGAAACGCCGCGGCCAATGTTCGCTTTCGCGATCAAAACGCGAAGCAGAGGCACCGGAGCTTTTTTCTGGCGCCGCTTCGAGCCGCTTCGGCGGCCGAACGGCGATAAGCGAGGCGTTTGTTCTCGGCGGGGTCGGGGCGACGAAGGTTGGACAAGAGCTGCAAAGCATGGCTGCTGCTTGTGCTTTAACTGCATGGAGACCGACAGAGACTTCTGACTCTCAAAAGGACAGCAGCTCGCGCGCAAAACCCGCCTTTTTTTTAGGCCGTGTCCGAACAGGAAAATATTCGTTCCGACACACAAAAAAATGTACATAATATCTAGAACGCAGGCAAAAATTACCAGCGATTAAAAGCGATTATTCGCTGCGTTATAATTAAGTAATGTCTCAGAGAGATGCCTTCCCGGTCGTTTGCATTGGATTAAAGGCAGATATCGGCCTCGAAATATTTGTATTATTTTCAGAATACGTACCTTTCTCTTGGGCATGTTGATTTATTGGAGGTTTTCTTACAAACACGACTAAAAGCTGTTTTTCTCAGTGGGTTCGGTGCATGTGAAAGACGAGTGTCTCCCCTTATGCTCGGCAGTGTAGTAAACACAGTGGAACAGAGAGGAGAGTGGTTGAATGGGGGGAGGGGTGCGGCTAAACGGATGATTGATGGGCTCCCGGGCCAATCAGGTGACGCCATTCGGGGCTGCAGAACACTCGGAATTTTGGAGCCGGTGATGTTCTGGGCTCGAATGGCTTCTTCTTCTTCTTCTTCTACTTCTTGCAGGCGACAGATGGGAGGAAAGCCTGCAAGAATGGAGAGGCCGCGTGGAGGTTTCACACTGAGGGCGGAGGCCGCGCGGCGGAGCCCGGAGGCTCGCCTTACTCGGGCCCCGGCGAGAGGCAAGGCGAGCCCCGGCGTACAAAAAGTGCACCCCCCCTCCCCCCCCCTGGATTAGTGGCGTTCGAATAGGAGAAATTTAACCAAAAAAAAAAAAAAAAAAAACGGCTCCAATATGGCGCCGACTCCTTTACGACACAATTTTCTTGTGTCAGTCGGCTTTCCTAAATTCGTTTCAGGATTAAAATAATAATAAGCSTTTGCTCTCTCTGCATCAGAGGCCTGCAGGGGGCCCACAGAGCCTGTCTAATGAGAAGAGGCTTTGCTGGTTACACAAAGCGAAGCTAAAAGAAAGAAAAAAATCACAGCAGATTCTAACTTTTTTATATATATACATATAATCCGCTCACATACAAAATAACTGGAGCTTATAGTGGTGCTCCAGAACAATGGGCGCAGTCTGTTTTAACACACAAGAGGTCAGTGCTGAAATATTCAGACAATATAACCTCGATGTGTTGCCATCTTGACAGGCCTGTCGTCTCTCTCTCTCTCTCTCTCTCTCTCTCTCTCTCTCTCTCTCTCTCTCTCTCTCTCTCTCTC
>NW_013953298.1:75699-76959 GCF_001266775.1 Austrofundulus limnaeus
TCTCTCTCTCTCTCTCTCTCTCTCTCTCTCTCTCTCTCTCTCTCTCTCTCTCTCTCTCTCTCTCTCTCTCTAGAGAGAGGCAGAGAAAAGAAGGGGCGGGGAGGAGGATAAAAAAGGAGGAGGAATGTTGAAGCTCCATCCACTGCTGACAACAGAAAGCATTTTGCGCAGAAAAAGTCTGCGATGCTCAGAGCAGACGTTCAGTTTCTCAGCCTTGGAAGTTAAGTTGTTATTTCATTTCTCTCCGTTTGCCTCCACAGCTGCTCCAACCATCTTTGCCCAGCAAAAGCAGCCTCCTTCTCCTTCTTCTTCCCCGTCGTTGCAGTCTTGTGTGGCAGCATCTAAACATGGTGATCAAAGTGTACATAGCATCGTCCTCTGGATCCACCTCGGTAAGCAACAAACACAGTAGCATGGCTTGTTTACTCCCGGGTTTGTAGCCAGATTTAAACTCAGCCTTTTAGGGATTGTTTTGGATTTAGCTGAACTTTTATTGAACTCACCAAACTGGTGCTCAGGCAGCCATCCCCTCAGTTTAGAGGGAGTCTGACTCTGGCAGCACTGCTGTCTTCAGGAGGTTTTGGACGTTGGTTTTTTAGTATTGTTATTGGAGTTTTGTCTACTTTGTGGGACAGAAAACTGAACAAAGAAGGAAGGAAGTCTGAGGGAGGATGACTGACTTCTCTCTCTCTCTCTCTCAGCTGTGGTTTGTCACAGTGCTTCCTGCAGTGGCAGTTAGCAACTATGCTGGAAATAGTTAAAAGTATGCAGAAAAAAATATATAAATTATAGAGTTAAAATTCTGTTCTGTGTGAGCTGATGCCAGTGCAGGARGTTTCAAATAGGAGGAGGCGGAGCGCCTGGGATCAGACTTGTTTATGCAGCCTTGAGGAGGTTTTAGACTCCAAAGTTTTCTTCCAGAGTGCAGAGAGGAATGATAGTGATGCAGTTTTCCAGGGCCTCCTTTTAGACAAGCAGCTGCAGCCCCAGGATCAGTGCTTTAAGACCGTTGAAGGCCTGGCTTAACCTAGATGTCCATTTCACTATCAAATTGAGTCGTATTGTGCAGGTGTAATATTACTTTGCATGCATGTTTTTTGCAAACTGTAAAACTACTGCAACAGAAGAACAAGACGTTATTATCCAATAACATTAAAATCCTTAATTAGGGGTAGGGCTGCCATGATTAATCGATTAATTGACGACTAATCGATTATTAAAATAATCGATGACTAATTTAATAATCGATTAATCGTTTTC
>NW_013953298.1:82394-84276 GCF_001266775.1 Austrofundulus limnaeus
TTGCATAGCTTAATCTTTAAAAATAAAGGACTTTACTTTAAAAAGTATTTGTATTTCATATATTATATTACTGCATTTGGCCCGCAGCCTCCGATAGATTTTCATTTTGGCCCACTCAATGAAAATGTATGGGTACCCCTGATCTATAGTACCAAATGCTTTTTTGAAGTCTATAAACACTCCAACAGTAAACTYCTTTTTATCAATTGCATTTGCTACATCTTCTACTAATTGCATTACTGCCATTGAAGTTGATCTTTTTGCTCTAAACCCATACTGACAGTCAGATAATACTAAATGTTTTTCCATGAAATTGTCAAGTTGCTGCAAAAATAGTTTTTCTAAAAAATTTTGAGAATTGAGAGAGAAGAGAGATATCCCCACTTTTATAAAAAGGGATGACTATGCTTCAAACCAAGTATGATTTACAGATATACATGCAGCAGGATTTTGATAGTCGTACATTGCAACATGCACAAAAAGTATATATCCACATAGACCACCATATGATTTTGGCAAAATCAGGTGAGAAAACCCAGCCTTATTTAGATCTTTATAGCTTGGGTATATTACAGCAGAAACATCAGGCAACATTTAAAAGAGTCTCAGAAAGTTACAGTTTACAAAACTAAACTGGCACTTTGATAGTTTTTACGCAACCCAACTTTTAGGTGTTGTGATTTTTTGCAGATTTATTTCCACAGAATGTTCACAGAAAAAAAACAGGAGTGTTAAAATTTCAGTGTTAAACCTTTGGGTGTTGATTTAACACCCCCTAGTGTTATTTTAACACTTTCTGTGTACACTGACACACAGTGTTGGTGTTAATTCACAGTGTTGATTTCCTCAGTGTTGTCTCAACACCGGACAGTGTTAAATAAGCCCCACCCATTGTTAAATCTTATATAACACTTAACAGTGTTGTTGAATGATACCATGCAGTGTTGAAAAAAGTATCCTGAAAAGTCACACCCTCTTCCACCTCATGTCAGACAGACCAGTATTTACCCAGCATTCCTTGCTGAGAAATCTTGCCGAAATTATGTTTTTGCATGTTTATGACCATTAAAGAAGTTCATGAGAGTATAAATTAGTTGTTCTGGTTTGTTTTCTTGTTAGTTTTATTAAGTTGTTCAACTTTAAATTTATGTTATTGGCCAAAAATCGACACCATGAGAGGTGTGTCCTGGTGTGTGGAGTGACTCCATTATACTTTTTTATTAACTACTGAGTAGTATTAATGTAACACTACAAAGAGTTTGATATTAACTCTGAGTATTAAATTGACACTCTCAAAAATATGGTGTATTGACACCTTGTGGTGTCTGTTAAGCTTTCAAACACCATAATTTCCTTTGTTAAATTAATACACTGGTTTACTTTTAACACTTTATTTTAACACTGTTGAAATGTTAATATGACACCCAGTATTGTTGAATATTTAAGACTGGCTGGTGTTACTTTTAACACTATTTTTTAAAACTAATACTATTTTTTATGTTAATGTGACACCCAGTATTGTTGAACATTAAACACTGGTTGGTGTTAAATTAACAAAAAAAAATGGGTGTTAAAATTCAACACTTTCACAAATGCTATTTTAACACCAGCAAGTGTGGACACATAAAGACACTTTGTTGGTGTTGAAATTAACACTGTGGGTGCTAAATTAACACTGACATTATGCTGTGTTCAGTTGAGTTGACAGTATAACTTCTTAATATATATAATATATATAATTTTGTCTTCTTTCATCTCGTGTGTAGGGCTGCCACGATTAATCGACGACTAATCGATTATTAAAATAATCGATGACTAATTTAATAATCGATTTAATCGTTTTCTTTTTTTTGTTGTTGTTCTTTACTTTGTTTTTCTCTCC
>NW_013953298.1:84515-86916 GCF_001266775.1 Austrofundulus limnaeus
GAGCAGAACTTACCTTCCACAGCAATTATTTTTAGTTAGCATATAGCTAAACTCTAACGATGGTTATACAATAGCAGCTGCATTCTGACATGATAAGCTGTATGTTTTATATTCAATTAACGTATGATCCGATTAGTCGACTAATCGAATAAATAATCGGTGATTAATCGATTATTAAAATAATCGTTTGTGGCAGCCCTACTCGTGTGTCTCGGAGTTCTATGGTGCTTTTGGTTTTCTTTCAAACCCCGCAGGGAGCAGCGTATATACTCAAGTTCCCACAGACTTCAGTTATATATTGGCTCAAAACATCTTCAGAACTGGAAGTTAAGAGCCTTTTATTCTTGTTATATGTCATACATAAAACACAAGCATAAAATCTGTCATGTGTTACTTTCAAAGTATGACTTTTTGCACAGGACTGTTTGAGGCTTGCTTTTCAGTTTGCTTGCATCTATCTCTCTTACATTTGATGCAAGTGAGTGAGAGATGGGTGTGTTGTTATACTATTGTGCGTCAACACCCTTTAAAGCTTCTTTAGAAACGTTCACACTCGTTTGTGATTTAGATCTTTTAAGAGACTTTTCCCCTTGCTGATCTTTGGGTTTCTGCAGCTCACATGCAAACACTACAGCGCAGACACTCCTTACTGTCAGGGCAATAAAGTCACTCAGTGTTGCAAATGACATTTGCAAAAACTCGTAGGGAGTCATATAGTTAGAGCTGCAAGATGGAAGCTTTCTGTAGAGTCAGAGTGGACAAATTTAGTTTATTTATAGCACCAAGGCACAATGAACATCATCTGTACTGTACAAAAACATTCACAAACATTCTAAAAGCAAATTACTAAAAGTTTATCAACGTTCAGGTCGCACTGTCGACATTTTGGCACTTCTTCTTGCAACCCGCGGATCGAACTTTTTACCCCCCTCCACATAAGAACATATACGAACCATACTGTGTGATTGGTCAGAAGTTCGCGGGAGTGCTTGTTTGTGCTGAAAGCGCTCAGACGCTGCGTTTTGCTTCAACCACTCGCTTCAAAAAAAAAAAGGAAAGAAAAAAGAAGCAACTCGCTTCCAGAGCCGACTGTTACCAGGAAGCAGCGACTTATAAAGAGAGTCAAATAGGGGTGTAAGAAAATATCGATACACTGAAATATCGCAATATTTCGTTTCCYGATACTGTATCGATATTCTAAAGCCCTGTATCGATTTTTAATTAAGGTTTAAAATGTCAACCTTCTTGCCAACCGTTCATTTTTATGTTGTAGTTCAGCCTCTGACCACTAGATGGCAGCAGTGAGCCAGCCATTTGGCTCCTCTACCTCTTTAGCGCCAGAGAGTAAGGGTAGCATTAGCATTGTAAATAAACATTAGCTTTTCTTTTTTTTTCAATAAGAGGTTTTTATTTAATAGAATTTTTGGACAAAAAAATCGCAATATATCGTAATATATTGCCTTGCTTACAGTATCCCAATATATCGGGATAAATCGTATCGTGACCACTCTGTTATGATATGTATCGTATCGCCAAATTCTTGCCAATACACAGCCCTAGAGTCAAACAGCCAAAAACTCATAAAAGGGAATAAAACAGACATTTTTCACRGTGGAATCTGACTGATAAAAACTTTGGAGCTTATCCAGGACCAGTTTGTGGATAAAACAATGTCAGGTGACGAGTCTCTGACTTTTCCCCCCGCGTAGTGGACTTCAGCGGCACAAAATCCCATGCAGTGACGTATACTGCAGCGGGAGGGGTTTCCCAGGAGCTTGGCGAGGGCTGTCATCAGGAGCTATGAAAGGTGTGTGCGAAAACAACCGCCGAAAAACCACGTGATGGCGCGTCGACCGGTCGGCTGCTGAGCGACCATACTGCCTGCTGAAGCCTATAGCAGCAGAAATAGTGCTGCGATCCAGTTTTAGCAGAACTTGAAAGTTCCAAGTTGAAAGAGTTCTAGTTTCCAACTTGTCAGAAYGTTGGAAAACAGCGTTTCTATTTTTTGCTCTGCAACAAAAACAGCAGTTGCTCTCTATGCAGCATTTTGAGTGTACAAACAACGTTTAAACATATCTCCTAATTAGAGATCGACCGAAACAGGTTTTTGAAGGCCGATACCGATTTTTTTTTCATCAGTCTAACCGATACGCCGATACTTGCAGCCGATTTTTTTTTGGCCAATTCTTGAAGCCGATACTGCCTTTTCTTTCTCCATTAACATGATAAAAAATAAGAATGATAACAAATGTTACACAAGTCTTCATTTAAAAGAAAACAAACGAAAAAACATTTATTAACTGTGTCTTGTCTGATGTAGGCTGTGTGAAGTCCTGTCACACAGGATTTCTTCTTTCAGCCCTTTCTTAAAAAAAATAAAAAATAAATATATTCATGATTT
>NW_013953298.1:88066-95701 GCF_001266775.1 Austrofundulus limnaeus
CCAGTCCGTGTTGATAAGGCTTCCAAATTAAATTAAATTTGTCTGACAAAGAAGCAGCTCTTATTTACAGTCGTCTCGTTTGTCTCGGTATATTTCTCCTCTCAGTAGGGTTGTTTACAGCACACGCGATTTCCGGTTAGCTTCTTAGCTTAGCCTCCATCACAGCGACAACACACACATGCTTCAGCAGAGGCCACACCTCCTGCAAGAAATCGATTCTCTATGCATCAAGTCCAGACCCTAGTACGAAGCAAAGTGAAGAACAGGGTCTGGTTTGAACCAGGCTAGTGATTTTGACACAATTTGGAACAGATTTTTATGAAGAGAAAATCTTTCCTACTAAATTGGTCATGTGACTAGAACATAAGGGTGTCTAGGGACTCCAGGGGATTAATCATCAAATTAATCGTTATCGGCTAAATACAACAATTAATTGTGATTAATTTTTTTGCCAATATTGTCCAACCCTAATTTGAAGTTTATTCAACAGTTTTAATAAATGAACAGCAGCTCCATTCACACCTCCTCCTCTTATTGAGATAATTAGCTGCAGCACAGTCAAGTTTCTTGTATCACTTGGGGCAAATAAATAGGAAAACTGAGTGATATTTGAGCTTCAATGTTTTAGTTTTGGTCTTTACTAATTAAATATCAATATTTTCTACTTTCTTTAATACATTTGGCTTGATTGTTTATTTTACAGTATGTGCAGAAGGAAGGTTTTTTCCTGTTACATTCATTTTTGTTTTAATACTTCTAAATATGGAGGACCCAATATGACATAGGTAGATATAAAAGCAGAAATATGTAAATGGTTTATTAAATAAATAAATAAATAAATAAATACACTTAAAAAGCACCAATTAAATTTAAAAAGGAGAACTTTACCTCATATTTTATAGTTTACCTTGTTGTAGTTTACCTTGACCTTCATATTTATTTTTCCCGCTTAGTTTCAGTATACTTTCTCACATATTTTTAAGTTTAATGTTATTTCATTTATTATTTTTTGTTTTTTTCTTTTACTTTTAGATGTATTTGTGTTTCTTAAATTATTACATTTAATTTTTTATAACTTTTCTCTCAAGGTATTAGCGAAAGTACTCTTCCTGTATTGAAACGCCCACTTCCTGACTGAATCTGGCTAACCAGGTTTTGCAAGTCAAACCTGCCTGCTGTTCATTAATTGGGTAAATCGTGTTTTATGGGTTGAGCCCACCCATTCAGAGCAGACAATCCAATGTTTGGTATGACCCACCCCTTTGTGTTCTGCCTTTGTTTGAAAACGTCTAAATTATTCTAACAAAAATGCTCAAATGCCAAGGCTATGCCAATAGGTGGCAACATTGTACACACTAATGACTTCAAAAGACAGTATAAAAACTGTCTTAACTGACCTAAAAACTTTCATCATTATGTTTACAATTCCCTCTCAGTTATATTTTATTTCAGCACACAATCATTACCATAATATAAAAAATAATAAAAATATGTCTTTATATTCTTTGGGTATCTAAAGCGCAAAGTGATATTAGGCATTCATGAAATAGGCTGGGCTTCATTATTTCTGTAAAGCTTTACACCCAAAGGTACAAAACAAAGTTTTTAGGTTTTTCTTACCAAAACTATTTGCATGTGTCTGACAAGTGTCAATGTAGTGAAGTTGGGGCCAAGGATAATTGGAAAATCCTTGTTGGTTTTGAACTGTGAATGTCTGAAAGCTCCACTTTCTAGGTAGCCTGAGATTTACAACGCATGTTTTTATCACAACTTTTATAGGTTGCTGACCTTTGAACCGTAACTGTGGAACTTAACGACATGTTGCACAGATGACCCTCACAACTTGGAGGGTTGTGTTCCTTATAGTTGAAAGTAAAAGGGAGCTGCCTTCATTGTTTTTACAGTACTTAAATTGTCTTAGCAAAGTCCATTGTGTCTCTCGAAATAACTAGTAAAACTGACTGAAATATAACCCTTTTTATGTTTTCTAAGATAAGTTGGCTATACGTCTTACATTGGGTTGACCTCAAACCCTAATCAGTTGTAAAGGTGCATTCATTTAGGGTTGGGTGATATTTGCAAAAAAATAATAAACAAGATTAACAAACTAATTTCTTAATTTTAACAGCCACAGCCCTGCATCTCTGTCCAGTCCTTACTTTGCTGCTCATAAGGGACAGACTGAGTACATTGTGGGTTTTTTTTCTTGGCTGGGTAGATTTATTTTCATTTGCTGCAGGAGTTTGTTGTAGCCAATGTTGCCTCGGCCCACATTTTCTCACTTTCCTCGTATTCCAGTTTATGGCAGTGTTTGTGGTGTTAGCGTTAGCTTTGTGCCTCAGTTACTTACATCAGTCACTGAAGCCCCTGTCACACTAGACAACATATGCCAATTTATGAGCAATTTAAAGACATCTACATTGAATCTGGAATTGAAAAAATAAACAGGCAGCTTCTTTTCGGAGTGTGCATAATGTAATTCTAACAAATTGATCAAATATATAACTTTTATTAGCTATTTAGACATAAACAAATGGTTTATAAGTTGTCTAGTGTGACAAGGCCTTTTTCACAGTAACCGCWAAGTGCCAAGTAATAATTGGGGATGGCTGTGGTGTAGTGGTAGGACAGCTGACAGGGGAACAGAATGTCACAGGTACAACTCCCAGCCATGCCCACATGTGGTGGTGTCCTTGAGCAAGACACCTAATCTCCAATTGCCCCCTGGGCAGTTACATACTGTAGCTACCTGCTGCTCCACTTGAGTGTTTCTCACATGTGATGGGCCAAATGCAGCGCACAAATCTCATCATTGCATGGGAACATGCATTGATGACAAATAAATTACATTAATCTGAGTTTTTCCGGCAATTAATTGCACACAATGTAATTTTGCCCAAATGCATCCCGTGGTTCATGAGATGTTTTGCTTAAGGGCTCGACACACGGGAGGCGATGTCGCTCGCTCTCCATTCATTTCCTATGGAGACTGTGCGGTGAGGCGACAATCGCTTGCCCTCCTCCAGCTAAGCGACCGGCGAAAATAGTGCATGTGAAATTTCACGCTCGTACACGTGCACACGCGAGCTTGCAACGCAACATATGAAAGTTGAAAAATGTTCAACTTTTGCCGCTGTCGCTTAGCATACAACCAATCAGCGAGGGTTTCATTGACTGACCAATGAGAGGAGAGTATGCTACACACTGCAGTTAGCTAACACTTTCACCAAGTGATTACTAAAAAGCTTTGTGGGAATTTATTGGCACCAGGGTGAAGTTTATGGTAAGTTTTTCCTCATAAAACTGTATCTTGATGTGTGTTTGTTTTTCAATATCATTAGCATCGCAAGATTTGTTTAGTTTACATGTCCGTAATGCACACCCAAGAACCAATCAAATTTTGTGAAGACAAGCGATCTGAGAGCGCGATTCGCAACGCTGCRATCRCTATCGCGTCCCGTGTGTCAGGTTTCACCCTGGCTGCGATGACAGCCGTTAATCGCTGTAGTTTGTCGCTGCCCGTGTGTCGAGCCCTTTACAGTGTGACAGGTTTTAATGGCACAGTTTTAAGCAAAGATGATCTTGTAACTTGTTAACACTTGGAGTCTGTGTTGAGGAGTTGTCTCAGCCACGGCCCCATCAAATTTTAGCTCAATATCTTTAAAACAATAATGTTAAAATCTTTGTTGTTGTTGTTTGCTACGATCATTTACCTGTTGCAGTCACCTTAAATCAAGTTGACTTCAAAAGCTAATTGTCGATTCACATCTAGTGATTACTCTCTGTGACYTTCATTATAATCTGTTCWGTGGTTCATGAGATATTTTACTAACAGATGTGCAAACACAGGACCACCTGCCTTTCATGGCAGCAGGCAATAAGTAGGATGTTAGTTGTAAAAGAAAGATTTTTATGTTTTCCTTCCATGAGTGGCATGCGTTTCACCTTTTCACCTGGTGGCAATGATTCTGCATTTGAGAAGCAAACTAGGCTTTTTACGTGAAATGCACTGATGCAAATGCCACGCACACCTGCAGCAGCACACGGAGACTGGAACAAGGCCAACTGAAAAAGGGAAATCTTTGTTTAAAAAAAGGCAAAACATTTACCATTCACCTAATTTCCATTCCTGCGCTTCCTTGTTGCCACGGCAGCAATAACTCGTGAGTTTGTCCACACATAGAAAATGTGCCTTTGTGCTTGTCTTACACTGTGTCTTTGACGTTACAGTCTAAAAGTCGAGCTGGATTTATTTTTATGGCTGCTTTGACTGAGGGAGCCAGTCAGTTGGTGTTCCTGTTGAATTTTTATTGTGGTTTCACCTTTGCGGAGCTGCAGGGAAGCCAGCCAGAATGCCAGTGCAAGGCATGGCTCTTTTTGTGACTGTGCTGTAAACGCTGACAGAGCTGGGTGGAGGCTACTGTCGATGGTGACTTTTACAGCTAGTGACTGTGTACAGCCAAAAACAAACCATATCAGACTCCATTTTATCAAGATAATCATTTATCCCTTACAAACACACAGGGCTGTGCTTGATTTGTGCTTCCTTTTGCTCAGAGGGCATACATGAATGTTGGGCCTCAGACAGTTTTTAAAAAAGTAGTTTGGTCTTATCTCTACGGCTTCCTGTTTTGATAAAATACAGTTTGTTTTCTTTTGCAGCTGATTGAAATGAGCCTAAATTGACCCCAACAATGGGTAAACAGAAATGACTAAATCAGTTACAGCTTTATTGATTTAGGCTCATGTCCAATCGATGTCTGCCCATTGCCTAGCAGCTGATAATACCAGCGATCTGACCTTGTTTCTGGAATTGATTGAGTCTGGATCTGACCTCATGTCTGCCAGGCCTCTCACGTGATACCGTGAAATGTAATCCAAGAAGTAATAATGTAGATTTCACCTCCCACAGCTACAGCTGACGCAGGCTCTTCAAACCTCTGTCAAGTGAATGAAAACAAAGCGTGCCAAAATGTTAAAGGGGCAATATTATGTGTTTCTCAGGCATATATTTAAGTTCTATACCATAATAAAGTATCTATGTCACCTTTAGTTATTATTAAAATGCTGTTTTTTTATGTTTAAATAGAAAATAAACTCTTCTTCTCATCATTTCCATTTTTAAACACCTTGAAATTGGCCTGGGGGGGCTGTGATATGGAAGCTCAGTGTAGTTTACTTGGCATCTGAAAATACATTTCCTCAAAGGTATTTTGAATTTCAAAAGGGCCGCGCTCAAAAGTTGTTGGGAGTTCAGAAGATGGTAGGGATTGGCATCAGTCTAACCGACTCGCCGAAACATGTAGCCAATTTTTTTTGGCTGATTCTTGAAGCCGATACTGCCTTTTCTTTCTCCATTAACAAGATAAAAATAAGAATGATACCAAATGTTACACACATCTTAATTTAAAAGAATCGTCATCACTTAATTTGCGTAGTTGGATGTTTGCCAATAATTGTGTTCTGAGATATAAGAGAGATGATGAAGAGAAAAAAGTTAATAAAAACACTAAACATGTTTAGAACTGCAATTAAACTTAATGAAATAAAAAATAACTTTATGACTTCAATGCTTAGATCCACATAAATTAAATTTGTGGGAATCTTAAATTTAAGCTGCAGACAGTTGGATGTCATGAGACACAGGGAGGAAGAGGTGAAGTGACTGATCTGTGAGTCAAACACAGCTGGGTCCAGAGATTTAGTTTAGAGAGACAGTACCAGAGACAAAACATTACAAAAAATATTACATACCACTTTGTATTGTAAACCACATAGAAGCAGAGACAGCTTTGCACATGCGTGATTCTCAGCTGACTTCAGCCAAGGCTGGGGGTAGGGTTGGGGGTGCTGCAGGCTTCAGTGAGCCGGACGGCTTTAGGAAGGGGGAGGGGCTCACCTTCGCGCTCGCTGCTTGTGGAGGAACAGAGGAGGAAATGAAAAAAGTGCTTGGAAAATGTTGTTGCCAAAGCTCCTAAAAGTCTCTAAAAACACCGGGGCTAGTTTTGTCGAATCTAGCGACTTTTTGGGGGGAAAAGTCGCTAAATGGGTCTAAAAAGTCGCTAGAGCGACAAAGTTGCTAAGTTGGCAACACTGGGTGTGCACTGTGATAAGGAAGCTCAGCTTGGAGACACAGCCCAGAGGCGGAGCTGGTCCCAAAAGGCGGTTCTAGKCCCAACCGGTCGTTTCTGCTCACCTGCCTGGCTGCCTCAGGACAGCACAGGTTTTCTCAAACATGCATGAATGAGTCAAAGTAAGACTGGACATTTTTTTTTGATGAGAGGATAACATTATAACATGATATAAAACTCAAAAAAGTTGATTTTACATGATATAGCCCCTTTAAAGACATTGGGCCTCATGTAAGAACGTGCTCGTATTCTTATCCTAAATTTCTACTTTTGTTCATGTGAAGGGTTCGTACGAACATGCCACGTCAGATTCAACAAACTCTTCTATTTTCAGGAAAAGTGTGTAAATGAGCTGCGTAAACATGATGAATTACACCTGTTCGTGTCTAGCTGTTCGTGCACGCGGAGAGGTAATTTACATAATTACCACCCCAAAAACACCATATAAGGATATACGTTTCCTGCCCCACATACCAGGACGTGTCCATTCATGAATGACATTGGAAAGTAAAAAATAAAAACTTTACGAATTCGGAGATTGAAGTCCTGCTCTCAGAGATCCACAAAAAAATGTCCTTTTATAGCAGCTTGAGCTTGGAATTAAAGGGTCTGCTTTAAAGTCGAGGAATGAATGATGACTGCTGTTAATCTCGCATCTCCCGTGGGTCGTACAGTCACAGAAATAAAAATCTAAATCATATTTATCTCTCTCTGTAGTCCTGCTCCGGTTTTTCTTTGGTCAAATATTTTTAATTTCAGTGTAAACAACTGTGTTGCATAGTTTTCATTTATTCAGAGGAGTGGTTGCGCACATTTTTGCACAATTTGTTCCACTAGTAGCTGTTAGCTGATGAATGAAACCCTGCCCACCACTGGATGGAACATATTCACACTTAGATATGACAAAACGTTGAGATGGTAAACTTGCCATTCTAGAAAAAATTCAGCAAAAGCTTTTGCAAAAAAAAGAACTAACCGATTCACTAATATATGATGATTGTCAACTCTTTGTATCCAAATGTTTGCTAATTTGAATTAATCACAAAGAACCGTTTTTGTAAATTGTTTAAAATATGTCAAAGTTTTATAAATCTTTAGGATTCATACTCTGACATCCATAAAAATCCATACAGAATCCAATTAAATGTGTCAGATAGAATTTTTATTAAATAAGTTAAACTTTTACTTAATAGCAGCTTAAAAGTGATAGATTCTCTGAAGTGGAGTTTTGTGGAAAGGTTTTAGGCAATGTCTTACAGCTGTAGAAAGCTCTTTCAACAACCTCAGAGTTTATTTTTGACCATACTGAYGAGCTCACTGCTGGTCCAACAGGGGTCAACACCAAAGTAGTTTATTCTGTTAAAACACATACAATCCTAGAAGTTGTGCTTTTATAAAACTTTACACTGTTGTCAATGACAGCGGGTAAAATAAGTATTGAACACGTCACCATTTTTCTCAGTAAATATATTACTAGAGGTGCTAATGACATGAAATTTTCACC
>NW_013953298.1:96996-98133 GCF_001266775.1 Austrofundulus limnaeus
GTAATATATTTACTGAGAAAAATGTTGACGTGTTCAATACTTATTTTACCCACTGTATACATTACACCATATTTACATAGAATTAATGTTTTTTGAGTGTTAGTATCAGCAGATTGGGGCTAGCTGAAGCATATCCACTGCAGCCTGAGGCACATCTTGCAGGACCAAGATAATATTTTTTCAAAAATAGCCAAATAATGTAGTGATGTGATGAAAGTGATCGTAAAGGTTTATCCTAGCCTTTTCCTAAACTGTTTTTATTTATTTTTTTGTTTAATTTTGAGATCAAAATTGTTTTTATATGGCATATATCCACTTTCATTTTATAGCTACATTCAGACTAGCCATCAGCTCATCATTCTGATCAGAATTAAACTAACCTTTCAAAGAGCATTCTTCAACAAGTAAAAACACATGTTCATTGTTTCAAGAGATTTTGCTTCAGGAAAAGCCATGAACAGGTTGATTTATTGGCCTTTTTTGCCCCCCCCCCCCAAAAAAAAAAAAAAAAACAAATAACATTGAATTTTATTCGAAATTAAAGCAGTCTATCTACTAGCCAAATGATGAAATCACAAATCCACCTGCCGAGGTGAGGCAGAGCATCAAATCTAAATCCTCTACAAAATTTAAAGCTATTGTATAAACCTGACTAAAATGTTGAGAGATTTTACTTAATGTCATTTAATGTGCTGGACAGACTGTTTTTAATCACAGTAACTCAAAACACTAGCACTGTCTGGTCCATGAACACAGGAAACACAGTGACAGGTTTACCTGTGTGTTTGCATCACACTAATCATGGATATTTGCATGCTGTTTTGGTTAGAACATTAGTTGCTTCAAGACAAAGCTTGGCACAAGAAAAGCAAATTTAAAGGGGCAATAGCATGTAAAATCAACTCTTTTTTTTAGTTTTATATCATGTTATAATGTTATCCTCATGAAAAACATGCCCAAAGCCTTGCTTTGACTCATTCATGCATGTGTGAGAAATCCTGCAGCATTTTTAGGCAGCCATGCTGAGGAGCAAAATGACCGGTGGGGACCAGAAATGCCTTTTGGGACCAGAAATGCCCCTGGGACGTATCTTTAAGCCGAACTTCCTCATCACGGAGCACAACCCCGCCCCCCGTC
>NW_013953298.1:99026-104802 GCF_001266775.1 Austrofundulus limnaeus
ACACACACACACACACACACAAACACACTCACTCACACTAAAATGGGACGGGAAAGAAGCGGAAGGAGGTTCTTAAAGAGACGGAGGCCAATTTCAAGGCGTTTAGAAGAGTAAGTGATGAGAAGATAAGTTTATTTTCTATTTAAACATAAAAACAGCATTTTAATTACAGGTAAAGGTGACGTAGATACTTTATTATGGTATAGTATTTAAATGTAGGCCTGAGAAACACATTTCATTTTAAGACTGGCTGTCCTGTCTGTTTACTGATTTATAAACTGATAATGGCCTCACCGTCTCTATCAAACAAAAAACAACTGGAAAATAATTTTGTAGGGTTCCAGAGAATTAGATAAGAACAGAATTGAAGGAGACGAGGAGGACAGTACATGTTTGGACAGAGACAGTTTGTTTTCCTCCATGCTGTTTCAAATCACCAGGGGCTCAAATCAAGACTGAAGACACCAGAGGGCATTTCAAATGGGCAGAGCTGTGAGATCCCACTGTGCAATTAGAGTTGGGGGCAGATGGCATGTGGCCATTTTGTCTCTCAAATTAAATTTGCTTGGCAACAGTACACTGTATGCTTGTTAGGAGTGATGGCCAGAGCCAAGTTGGGTTTTGCCACTAAAGATGTTCCAGAGTGAGACCAAGGCTCTATAGAGCTGGTCCTTTAAAAACGCAGTTGTTTGGGTCTTTACAGCCAGAAACAACTCATCTACTTCCTTACGTCACATTACCATCTCTTTCAGTAAATGATCGATCCTTCCTTTGCTGCAGTTTTAATTTTTGTAGAATCAACACACAGAAACATTTTATCCCCATGTAGAACAGACAACATTGGTGAGTGCTCTCGACTTTTCTTCTTATTCATGTTGAAGGGAACTATTCCATCTTGCACTTCAGCAGACATTTAAAACTACATTTTTTCCACACCCATACTTAATACACTATATTGCCAAAAGTATTTGCTTACTCATCCAAATGACTGTGCACCAGTACACAAAGCAAGGTCCATAAAGACATGCATGGCAGGGTCTGGTGTCCTGACCTCAACCCGATAGAACACCTTTGGGATGAATTAGAACAGAGACTGAGAGCCAGGCCTTCTGTCCAACATCAGTATGTGACCTCACAAATGTGCTTCTGGAAGAATTGTCAAAAATCCCCATAAACACTCTCCTAAACCTTGTGGATAGCCTTCCCAGAAGAGTTGAAGCTGTTCTAGCTGCAAAGGATGGACCAATGTCCTATTGAGCCCTATGGATTAGGAATGGGATGTCACTTAACCTCATATGTGAGTCAAGGCAGGTGAGCCAATACTTTAGGTAATATAGTGAATGTAATCTAAAACATTTTGATTTGTTGTTGGTCTTCATGATCCTGTTTTAGAGATTCATGAATGATCTGAATCTTTTGAATGGTTTCTTAAAACGTACGATGGGAACCTTGTTTCACACAGATGTAAACACACACATGCTCCTCCTTTTCTAATCATCTGAAATGAAGAAGACTAGGCGAAGGGGAGGAGCGCAGCAGTTGGGATTGGTAAACGTGCTCAGGATGATGGGGGAAGGGGTTGCTCACTTGTCAAGCACATGTGGCCACAGCTATACATCACTACATAGTGAAGTCTAAATGTACTTACTAGTGACGTATAACTACAGGATTAATCGTTCAGAGGATTGGCTCTTTGAAAAGAATGGATCCTCAAGATCACGCTCTCTTCAAAGAGCTGTAATTCCCATCCTCAGCTTACCTGACAAAATGACTCTTTGCTCTGGCCCATCAAAGAGTTGGTGGTGGTGGTGGCATTGGTGGAGTTAGCATAGTTTTTTTCATTGCTAGAGTCAAAGCTAACGGTGGTGGAAACAAAGAGTTGTTGAGTGAGCTCTGGCTCCAGTTTAGGACCCAAACTCATCCATCCATACTTTTTACCCGCTTCTTCCTTTCTGGATTGCAAGGGTCACTGGTGCCCATAACCAGCAGCCACTGTGTGAGAAGCGGACTACACCCTGGACACGTTGCAAGTCCATCACAGGGCCATACAGAGAAAAACAACTGTTCATGCTCTCACTCACACCTAGGGACAATTTAGAGTTACCTATTAGCCTAACATGCACATATTTTGGTCTGCGGAAGGAAGCTAAAACACCCAGAGAAAACCCACACTTGTACAGAAAAATAAACATGCAAACTCCACCCAGAAAGGTCCCTGGGCAGGATTCGATTTAGAAACCTTCTTGCTGAGTGGTGACAGCTCCATCAACTGTGCCACCATACTGGCCGTTTGCAGGGGGAAAAAAACTCTAAGAATCAGAAAACAGAAAAAGGAGTTGAATTCATTCATCATAGCAGTATATGTTGGTTATTTTGTTGCGTTTCAAGTAAATGTGAGTCAACCTGAGTAGACTCAGAAGGCTGAGCAGATTTTTCCCAGGATTGTGTGTACACACTAGKAATGCGCGATATAAACGATATACGGTAGAAACKATATAARTTTGTCCTATGATAGAGATCTGTAGTCTACCGGCCAACTGTGCAATTCTTTTTGATGATGTAACCTGCTGGAGTCAAAACAGATGAAGGAGGAAGCAGCCTAGCTGAGAGCGCAAATGAAGAGGTGAAAAAAACATAACTTATCCTGACCTGGTTCGGGTGTGTGAAAATGAACGCCGAGCTGTTTACATATTTACGTTACGGCGCGTCCTCTGGTCGGATGCCGACCGACCACACTGCCTGCTGCGGGAGGAGCGCGCGCCGCGGCACATGCAGCGAGGCAACTGTCAGTGCAGGTGAAGTAGTGCTCCAGGACTCACAAAAGCTTGCTGAGTCTGGACCTCGTTTTTCCTGCGGTCATAGCGGCTGAATGTGCGCRCACTCCAAAGCGTGACTATAAAACTCAGCCTTTACTGTCTCCTTGTACAGCGGGGAAGCGCTGTGGGAAAGGTTGACAGTCAGACTGTCTTTCAAAATATAAAATAAAATAAAAAAGCATATATATTGTGTGATATATATATTTATTTACATATATATATATATATATATACTGTATATATATATATACTGTATATATATATATGTATATATGTATGTGTATATATATGTATATATGTATATGTATATATATGTATATATGTATATGTATATGTATGTATATATGTATATGTATGTATATATGTATATGTATATATGTATATGTATGTATATATGTATATGTACTGTATATGTATGTATATATGTATATGTATGTATATATTTGATTTAACCAGGTAGATCTCCCTTAAATTTAGATTTTTATGGGAGACTTTAAAGTGTCCCTTAAAAAAGGAGATTTTAAGGTCTAAATTTTTTTACCTATACATATTTATCCCACTCAAGTAATATGTGATTTATTTATTTTCTATTATAAGTTTTATATCGTGATATATATCGTTACCGCCACTCATCATATTGTATATCGTGCATGAATTTTTTGCCAAATAGCACATTCCTAGTACACACACAATCTATTCCTGGCTACTAACACACACACATGCATGTGTGTAGCCAGAGTGTGTTAAAGTGTTAGAGCACGTGGTGTTCTGCCTGGTTGCTTTACACCCAGTTTGGAAAGCAGGTGGGCAAAAAATAAATCTGCTTTTAGGACTTTGCTCCTTTTTTACTGCAACTGCCATTAGCTGACTCTAATTGTGCCAACTATTTTTTTTCATTTACTTGCCTGTTGTTCAGGCAGACGGCTGTTAAATAAGCCACCTGTCTCATCTGCATGTCGTAAGGCTAGGAGGAGTCCACATATGGGGTTGGGAGGATTTGTGTCTGAGCTGACAGCGAGACAATAAGTTGATCTTTATCATGCTTTGGCTGTGAAGTTCGTTTTTGTTTGAGATGTGTGAATGTTGTGTGTTCAGCATAGACTGTGTGTGTGTGTGTGTGTGTGTGTGTGTGTGTGTGTGTGTGTGTGTGTGTGTGTGTCCTTACTGAAGACCTTATTTGGCTCATGTTTGACCAGTTACCTCCTCTCCAGTCCCAGAGGAGCGTCTGTTTCCGTCTGGCCTTGTAGGGACATCCTCCCTCATGCACACACCCACCGAGAGCTCATTGGGTGTGTGTTTTACACACTAAAACACACACACACATATAGCAGTGTGTTCACAGGAAAAGAGAAGCAGAGTTAAATCGAATCTGTTATCAACTCTGTAACTTCTTTATCCACCAGTCCTCGTGACACAACTTTAAAACCAAACACGATGGTTCATTTTGAAAGAAGAGACAAGGGATTTAAGCTTGTCACCCCTGGGAAAATTATTCTTCCGTTTTTAGCTTCTCTTTTTCACATTCCAGTCTGTGCAATTTAAAAGTGTCACAAATAAGACGTTTTAATGTTTGACGGAACAGAGCTTTATTTGGCAGCGAAGCCTGAAAGGAAACGCCAAAGAGGAAAAACTGTGTGGAAAAACCAAATCCACTGATTCCACAGCTAGCAAGCTGTAACTCTCAGAATTTTGGTTGTCTCACATGGTTGTGGAGGAAATCTGGTCCACTCTTATTTACAACATTGCTTTACTTCATTTAGTTTTGCAGACATTTGTTTCGGCACAACTCTACTTAGGTCCCACAACAGCATTTTAATCAGGTCTGAACTTGGACTGGACTGTAACAGCACATTGATGCTTTTTTATGTATTATTTTGCTGCTGTGTTTTCTATTATAGTTCTGTTTTCTCATGACCCAGTTTGGTCCGAGCTTTACTCTACCGCTGTACTCAACAGTTAGTGTAATGGGAAAAAATGTTTTGTTTTTTATAGAAGGCTACCTGACTGTATTTCTGTTGTCAACAAGACTCTTTGACCCAGCATGGTGTCATGGTCTGAGACCAGATCATCAGTCCTCACGCAAAGTTTGTTTGAGGCAGATCTTTCGATCTTGGGGATCAATCCACTGGCGATATSGTCTCGGCCCATGGACCTCTGAGGTGGATCCTGTCTCGTGATGCCAAGTTGTGGTGAAAATATTTCTTTAACAAGAAACAGAAATGTGTGATCCAAAAAGTAAAGTCACTTCCTAGAATGGTCATCTGAGTTTGTTTACTGCAATAAAAAATGAACACAAAAATGAATACAGAGCCATCCGGCTGTCTGTCAAAATCTGTGCTCCCCCTGAGACAGTTAAGAAGGCCTCCCATGCATACTGTTTAACAAACACCATTATGTCATCCTAAGTGAATCTTGTTTTGTCTGTATTTATTCTATCTACCAATAAACAGGGTGCCATTGCCACTGGATCATTAAAGTATGTCATGAATTAATGGCTTAAAACTAAAAATATTTTTCCTTTACAGTTTTATGTTTTTGATAAAATGTTGCATATGTGTTTCTCCAAACATGGGGCTATGCATTATGGGTAAACTACTTCGGTTTCATCTGTACAGAGGACACTGTGCTAAATGTCTTGTGGTTCATTCAAATGAAGCTTTACACACTTAATTGTGCTGCTGTGTTGTTGTTTTTTAAAAAATAGGCTCCTTGCAAACAAGGTATTCAGGCTTTTTTTTTGTCATGAACTTCAACCTGCTAACTAAGATTTGTAGCGTCTGAGATGGAGATTTTGGATTTTTTTTCCTGGTAACCATACAATTAACTTTGAGGAAAATTTGCAGCATGACCACTCCTGGGAAGATTGGCAGCTGTCTTAAAGGGATCCACGATTAGTTGTAACATTAAACTTTATTTGATAAACATTTATTTAAACTGTAAAATAAAGACTGTAAAAATAC
>NW_013953298.1:104889-106354 GCF_001266775.1 Austrofundulus limnaeus
AGCTAAACTGAGAACCTCCATCCATATTTTTCAGTTGCAGGCTGAGTCATTTTTGCGTTCCCGTCTCTGTCATGTGGAGAAGCTCATGTGACGAGAGGAGAATGTGTAGCACTGAACAAATACATATACATGGTGATAGCGTCGGGGCTAACGTTAAAGCTAATAGGCTACGCTGAGGTTCTTCTTCCATGAAGTAGCTCTTTTGTCCTCCATCCATATTTTTAGTTCCAGGCTGAGTCATTTCTACCTTCTCCTCTCTGTCAACACGCTCTGGTTTCATTTAAAAGAGTCGATCATCAGATATTGTCCAAGATTAACCTTCAGGGTGGATATAGCTCGCTAGCAGGCTCACACCGAGGACCTATCCACGTCATCATTTACACAGAATGCTTTGCGTGTAAATAAAATGGCCCCATCTGTGTTATATATTTTTAAACTTTTAGTTTAAAAATTATAAAAACTGAACATCCTACAGTATTTTTACAGCCTTTATTTTACAGTTAAAGTATATGTTTATCATATAAAGTCTAATGTTACAACTAATCGGGATCCCTTTAAATGTTTGACACATGTAAATAATATTTCTCATTGTAGAAAATGGACACCAAATATACTTAGCACAGGAAGTAGGAACAGTTTGTGTTTGTTAGATTATGTCTTTGTTGTAACAATGCTTCTTGGCAATAAATGTTATAGTGGACCATAACATTTAACCATTTAAAAGAGAACTGAACAGGCTTTCCAACCGTATAAGATTCATTTCAAAAAGGATTTTTACAACAAAGAAATACTCAACCAAACACAAATTTCCTTACATTTTGTGCTGTTTGGTTTGGAAATCAGCTTCAACTTTAATCAGCTTCAACTTTCCCAGATTGATGGTCAGCAACAGTTTCCTCTAACATCCCTTGATATTTTAGAATCAGATTTTTTATTAACCTGTATCGACTCACAGAGGAGTCTCTGCATTTAACCCATCGCACATGTGAACACACATGGTGGGCAGCGGGCTGCCAATTGCGGCGCCCGGGGGGTGGCTGGGGGGCTGGGGGCCTTGCTCAGGGGCCCAGGCTGGGGCTGGTTGGTTCGAGGAGTCGAGCTGGCGACCTTCCGATCACAGACACGGCTTCTCTGCCCTCTGCGCCACCAACTCCTCCTATTGTATTAATGTTATGTTATACCTATACACAATACCTATGGTATTGTGTTAACACAGCAAACTCCAGACCTGCAAACTGCAAAACCTTTTCTTTTAAAGGCACAGTGTGTAGGATTTGTTGTTTTCAGTGACATCTAGTGGTTGAGTGGTTGAATCATCCTCCCTGGTCCTCCCCCCACCCCCATCCCCCGCTTCCAAACGTGAATGGGTTGCTACGGTGTCTCTCAGGTGTCAAAAACCTTTGATAATTCCAACCGCGATGTCTACCAAGCAGCTTCAGGGCTAGTGATGTTTCAAGTGGTAAGA
>NW_013953298.1:109549-112933 GCF_001266775.1 Austrofundulus limnaeus
ATCCTACACACTGTGCCTTTAAGAAGTCGATAACACTGATGCTGATCAGTTAATCAAACACATTTGTAACCCATCATATTGAAATGAGGATTAAGTCAAATTTGGTCAAAATGACCTACCGGTTAATTATATTTTCAGATTCCTGGCTTTAAAAGATTTCCCAGTTGGAAAGAAACAAAAACATTGCTAGCTCACAGGGAAAAATTCTAAATTTTAAGGCGTTTTTCCTCAAAGTCTTGTTTTTTGTTCCTGCTCAAAAAAATTCTTGAAAAAAAWTTTTTAGGATTATAATTCAGACAGTTCATTCAAATGATACATTGATAAGGCATTAATTCAGTATATTTTGACAAAATGCAATTTTTGCATATGTTTAAATCAAAACCCTATATCTGCCTATGGCATTTCTCCACATCCCACTTTTGGACTTAATCCTCGTTTCGATGTGATGGGTCACGTTTGATCAGCAGCATCAGCTGCTACTTTTCCTTTTTAATCCTATGGAAACAGGAAAATTGGTCTTGACATCTTTTCCTTTTAGTCTTCATTCTTATTTAATAAATAATTCTTATGTGTTTCTGTACACATGAGGTTAAATAGTTTTAGAACTTGATAAAGACCAGTCTTTTTTTTTTCTTTTTATTATATCCCGAAATGTAAAACTGGAGAACTAGAATAGGGTGGACATTTCTTTCTTCCTGACCATAACATTTCTCTTCTCACCAACAACAAACCAGTAACGTAGTAACAGAAACTCTACTCAGAGCCGTTTTTCACACCAAAGAAGTTTCCTTATTTTTGAAGCAGACTGATGCCAGTATGGGGAACGGTCTGTTTCCTCGTGATTATAAAGTTAGAGTGGYTATAACTGACAACTTCCTCTCTGTCGTCCTCTCTTGCCCCCTCCTTTACAGATCAAAAAGCAGCAGCAGGATGTGATGGGTTTCCTGGCAGCCAATAAGATCGAATTTGACGAGTGTGACATCGCGGCCGACGAGACCAACAGGAAGTGGATGAGAGAGAATATCCCAGAGAATGCGAGACCCACCACAGGGAATCCTCTCCCCCCACAGATATTTAATGACAACAAATACTGCGGGGTGAGAACATCACACACAAGTGAAGTACAGCCGAAAACTATCTGTGCAGTTTGTTTGCTTCAGTTATCTGAAAGTCTATATCAGGAACACAGCACGTCTTCAGTCACACATCCAGGATTGTTAATGCTGGTATTTTTACATACAAGTGTGCAGTACTGTGCAAATGTTTTAGACATGTTTTTGCATGTCCAAACTTAAATTTGAATTATTTTTATTATTTCTCAATGCAAAGTTAGTTAACACAAGAGAATCCTGAACCAAATCTGTTACTGGTGTGACCACCCTTTGCCTTTCAATAGCATCGGTTCTTCTCTGTAAACTAGTTTTTTCTGACTCCGTATTGGTTTGTATGATCCATCTCACCTACAACATGATAAAAATAGGGAGCGGAGTGGATGAGCTGCTGCTGAGACCTCGCGAGAGCTGTGCGTAAGTAGTATGGCGGAATGTTGGTAAACTTAAACTAAACACGATTCAATTAAGGTAAAAAAAACAACTGAAATATTTTATTTTTTGACATAAATACTAATCCTTGCATCTTTTTTTTAACAATCAAACAAACTGGACGGGGAAACCATGGAGAGTCTGGAGTGTTATTTGGACGCGTGTTTCGATAAATTCGTGATGGGCAAAAAACAAACAACCACTCCCTCAAACACAGCCACACCAGCCTCTAAACGTACGCGTTCAGAAAGCTCGGCCAGCACCTCCACTGCTTCTCCAGAAAAAAGCTTCACGGAGGTTCTGGACTCCATTGATAAAAAGCTAACTAGCCTAGATGCCCGACTCGCCCTGGTAGAAGTTCTTCACAGAGAGTTCCAGTCCCTGAGAGAGTCCCTGGAGTTCAGCCAGGAACAGGTAACAACACTCGCGGCAGAGAACAAAACGCTGAGGGAGAACATGAAACATCTTACCGAGGAGATAACGCAGATGTCCAGAGAAAACAGGAAAATGAAGGAAACAATTCTGGATATTCAGGCTCGGGGCATGCGGGACAATCTGGTTTTCTCCGGGATCCCAGAGCGAGCGGAAGAAAACGCTGAAGCCTTGGTTCTGGATTTCATTCAACATCAGCTAAAACTTCCAGACGACGCAGTTAAAGACATCACATTCCACCGTGTCCACCGACTCGGAGGTAAGCGACCCGGCAACAATAGACCTCGCCCAATTATAGCTAAATTCGAGCATTTCAAACAGAAAGAACAGGTGAAAAGCCGAGGCAAAGAGCTGCGTGGTACTGATTATAGTGTTAACGATCAGTTTCCCAAAGAAATCCTCGATCAAAGGCGCGTGTTATTCCCAATCAGGAAGAAAAACATCAGTGAGGGCGTCAGAGCTACAATAGCTGTAGATAAACTTTACATCAATGGCCAGTTGTTCAGAGACCATGAGATCACTCCGTGGCTTTATTAGGAACTCCATAAAAGGTTAATAAAATATTTAAAATATTAAAAACATTTACCAATTATAATTGAAATGTAAAAGCACAGCTCAGATGGTGGTTTGCACTTTTGGTGGAGCACGGAGTCGGTGGTTCTTTTGAGTTTTTCTTATTTTCATTGGGTTTTTTTTTCTCTTTTTATTTTTTTCTCTTTCTCCTTTTCTTCACTTACATTACTATTTTTTTACCCTTGTTCTCTTTCCTCATACAGCAGTTACTTGTGCACAAGCACACAGACTCATGCACACCCATATCTCATACACACAGACAGTTCACAAGTAAACATGGCAGGTTTAATTTACTTTCACCTACAGCACCTGCTTTTTTTGCTTCCTAAAACATACTCTTTCATCTACCACTACTGTAATTTCAACTCGTCACCAATCACAGATTATGTTTTTGCCCGGGTCTTGGTATCTTTATGGTAACAGGTGTGGCATAACTTAATTTTCTCATATACAGGTATGGACTCACTAAGATTTGTCACTTGGAATGTGAATGGAGCCGGAAGCCAGCAGAAAAAATATAGGATCTTTGATCAAGTTAAAAGATTAAAGGCAGATGTTGTCTTACTGCAAGAGCATCATAAATCAGATTCAATTGTGGATGATTTTAACTCTCCTGAGTTTCCTAATGTATTTTCATCCTGCTATACTGTAACTCAAGACAGAGGGGAGTAGCAATATTAATACACAAAAATATTAATTTCACGGTATTAGATACGGTTACAGATCCAGAGGGGAGATATATAATAATTAAATTATCTATACATAATCAAAAATTCTGTATCGTTAGCTTATATGGCCCAAATGTTGATGACGCCTCATTTTTTCATGATTTCTTTTC
>NW_013953298.1:113936-119900 GCF_001266775.1 Austrofundulus limnaeus
ATAAAAAAGCTCCTGGACCAGATGGTTTTCCAGCAGAATTCTATAAAAAAAATTATGGAATATCTTATCACCTGTATTTCACAGAGTGCTGCAGGAGTCAGAGGAACATGGCAGACTTCCAGTACATATGAATTCAGCCAACATTAGTCTTCTGTTAAAACCAGGCAAAGATCCCGTATTCCATACCAGTTATCGTCCTATTTCCCTTATTAATGTTGATCTTAATATAATCTGTAAGGCCCTCTCCAAAAGATTGGAGAAGATAACTCCTTTCATAATTCATCCTGCCCAAACAGGTTTTATAAAAGGAAGGCACTCATCTACAAATTCACGCAGATTATTTAATTTAATAGATTATTCTCACAGTAAAAAACATTGGAATGGCTATTCTGTCTTTAGATGCAGAAAAAGCGTTTGATAGAGTAAACTGGAAATTCTTATTTGCAACCTTGCGTAAATTTGGTTTTGGAAATTATTTTATTAACTGGTTAAAAATGTTATATAGCTTACCAACAGCATGTGTTAGGACAAATAACTTAATTTCTTCTAGATTTTTTCTTCAGAGAGGCACCAGGCAGGGGTGTCCACTGCCCCCCTCACTGTTTGCTATTTTCATTTGAACTTTAGCGGCTGCAATCAGGCAAACTGCAGATATTAAAGGCATACAATGTAAGAACATAGAACATAAAACTAGTCTTTATGCTGATGATGTCCTACTTTTTCTTCAACATTCAGAAAGCGCTCTATCTCAGGTTATTGATTTAATAAATTCCTTTTCAAGAATTTCTGACTACTCCATAAACTGGTTAATCAACAGTACATCTGAGGGTGGGGGTGTGTGTGTCGGGGTCTTTTTCACTCCCCCGTTCCCCGTTGGCCATCTGAGGATGGGGTCCTGGGGGGGCTGACCGTCTGGTGGGGCCTGGTCTGTAGGCGGACTTGGGGCTTGGAGGGCCTCCGGAGGCGGGGCTGGCGCTCCGGCTTCCCTGGGGCTGTTCGGGCTCCCGGAGTCTGGCTCCTGGTTCCTGTGGTTGGCCCGCTGGCTGGGGTGGCTGCCGGAGTCTGGGGGGTGGTCGGTTGGGGGTGGGCACCTGGCAGTTGGTAGGGTATGGGGGTGGTCCGGTGCGTGGCTTTGCTGGGGCGGCGGGCTGGTCGGTCTGACTGGTGTGGCCCGGGCTGGGACTTGACTGTCTGCTCTTTTCCACCCCAGATTGAAGGGGTCTACCTCCTGGGTTCAGGTGTGAGCTACCCTCTGCAGGGGGTGGGTGCATATCCTGGACCTGGGGGGGGTATAAAATATGTATGGGGAGTGTGAGTGGATTGTGGCGTCCATCTTTTGTGTCTTTGTATGAGTGGGTGAGAGGATGAGGGTGGGACTGTGTGATTGTGTTTGTGTATGCTTGTATTTTTGTCAGGCTGGGACTTGGGTGGCCCTTTCTCCGGGATCATTTGAGGGCCCATTACTTCCCTGCAGTGCTGTCCTCTGGTAGGTTGTGCCTTTGCCCGCCGGTACACTGGTGGCTCTCGTTGTCCGGGGCTGGATGCTTAGGCGTGTGCCGGCTCGGCCCGGTGGCTGCCTGGTGGGGCTTGGGTCCCTCTGGCCTTGTCGGGCCTTGGCCTGGGGGGGTGCGCCCTGGGGGCCCGGGGCTCTGTATCCTTGCCTGGATCCACTCTGGCGCAGTGGGTACCGGCGGGGCATGTGAGTTCGTCGCTGCTGGCCCCAGGGGTTGCTGTGTGTGGTCGCTGGTGGGGCTCTTCCGGTTCTCTCCGGTGGTCCTCTTTGGGGGGTGGGTGGGCTGGCAAGGATTTCAGTTTCTGGCTGGGTGAGCTGTCTGTCAGACAAATTCTTCACCCACTTCTCTGTCTCCCGCCCATCTGCTTTGGAGATGGTGTGCTGTCCAAGTGATGTGTACCGCGGAGAGAGTTGATTTTCCAGTAAAGCAAACTTCTTCTGTTGTCGAGTTTTAGACTTGATATGCTGAGCTAAACCTACCTTTGCTGTAAAATCTATTACCTGCTGGAATGTGTTCTGATCAAGACATGTCGTTAATTCTTGTCTGATGTCTTGTTCTTTGGCTTCTTTGGCTTCAATGGTGAAGTTAGTTTGTCTTACTCTTTCRTTCAGGAGCTGGGTCTGTGCCTTCTGGAGGATCTTGCTTGCTCGGTGTCCACCAACAGAGGATTTAAGTTGAAGGCTCTTGGGGAAAATGCCACTTAGTCTGCAAAGGAGATTGAATCTTAGGTGGTTCCTGTAGACCGCCTTAGAGTTCTGGCCATTAGAACCCATTTATTTTCTAAACATGATGTCCCAGTGGCTTTCAAACCCCAAAACACATTACGGCAAAGGCTGGTTCACCCCAAAGATCCGGTGCCCCRGCACAAATAGAGCAATGCTGTTTATGCTGTTAAGTGCCAGGAGGACTGCGACCAGTTATACATCGGGGAAACAAAGCAGCCACTGTTCAAAAGAATGTCCCAACACAGACGAGCTACATCTAATGGCCAGAACTCTGCAGTTTTCACTCATTTACAGGCCAGCGGTCACTCTTTCTGAGATGAGGATGTTCTCATTCTTGATAGAGAGGAACGTTGGTTTGAGAGAGGAGTAAAAGAAGCCATTTTTGTGAAGAAAGACCGTCCATCATTAAACAGAGGTGGAGGCCTCCGTTTTCAGTTGTCCCCCTCCTACAGTGCTGCTATTGCCAGTATCACTCCACCCCTGTTAACAATAGGTGTTAATTAGGTGTCAACGATAGCCATGTGATGTGAGTATCAGTCACATGGAGGCAGTGCTTAAAAGCCTGAATTTTGCCTGAAACTCTCAGACTGAAGAAGTCTCTTGGAGGAGAGACGAAATGTTTCATTAGAGAAGAACCCGTCCAGAAGACCTATGCATCCATTAAGGMTGAGTCATTCCATAGACTGCCTGTGGCAAGAGTGTGAAAGTCAATTATGTATTCGGTGACTCTTTTAGATCCTTATTTTAAGGTAAACAATTGACATGCTGCCTCACGTTCAGGGAAAACAGGATCAAACACTAATTAATTCATCAGCAAAATCACTGAAGGAATAACAAACATATGAGTCTCTTTGCCACTCAGTGGTGCCCCATAACTTYGCCTTACCAGACAGCAGGGAGATGACGTAGGCTACCTCAGCTCTATCTGTGGGGAAGGAGGATGGCTGGAGCTGAAAGTGAATTCATTTCATTGCGTCAAGAAGGCGGACCATTCAATAATCTGGCAGTGAGTGACTGTGGCTGAGGCGCTTAAATACTGGTGGGAACAGGTGAGGCAAATGAGGCTGATTGCTGTGGCACTGAATGAGGAGGCGTGGCATGAACAGGTAAGCTGAGCATGAGTGACAGGAGAGCAGAAAACAGATGGAGCAGCCAAAACATGACAGAGCCCCCCACCACCTTTAGGTCCTGGTTCCTGACAGGACTCTGGGCTGATCCGTGTAGTCTCTGTGGAAGTCTGTGATGAGAGTTTTGTCCAAGATACTCTTGGCAGAAACCCAGGATTGTTCCTCCGAACCGTATCCCTCCCAATCCACTAGGTAGTGGATAGAGCAACCCCATCATCTGGAACTGAGGAGTTTCTTGACCGTGTAGGCAGGAGCTCCATTGATGAATCAGTCAGGGGGAGGGGGTCTAGAGGGTGGGGGGAGCAAGTTGGAGGACAACTGGGGTTTGACTCTTTATACGTGGAAGGTGGGGTGGATCCTGGTGTGTCTTGGTAACTGGAGGTGGACTGCAACGAGATTGATTACTTTGGAGATTGGAAATGGGCCAATGAATCTAGGTGCCAACTTGTGGCTCTCCACCTTGAGAAGAAGGTCCTTAGTGGACAGCCATACTTTCTGACCAACCCGGTAGTCAGATTGAACTGAACTTTTACGGTTGGCAGTGCAGGAATACATGGCAGAGGTCTTTAATAGAGCCTTTCTGGCTCTGGACCATGTTTTCTGGCACCGATGGGCAGCGGCATAAGCAGAGGGAACCTTGGCGGGCTGTTCCTGAACAGAAAACACAGGTGGTTGGAAACAGTAGACAGTGTAAAAGGGTGAGATACCAGTAGCAGAGGAAGGTAGAGAGTTTATGGCATGTTCCACCCAAGGTAAGTTGTTGGACCACTTGGAYGGATCCTCATTGCACAAAAGCCGAAGCTTTGTTTCCACCTCCTTGGCCCGCTCCATCTGCCTATCTGTCTGAGGGTGGAAGCCTGACAAAAGACTCACCGAGACGCCCATGAGGTCACAAAATTCCCGCCAGAAGCGGGAGATGACCTTCAAGCTGCAAATGAACCAGACTGGTTAAGTCCGCTGGAGATGTTGGTTTTAGGTCCAAGAGGAGGAGCGAGTGGGCTGTGGTAATCCAGTAAGCGGTCCAAGGTCAGAGCCAGGAGATCAGAGAGCCAGAGACAAATCCAAATCACTATCCAAAAGGCGAGGTCCAGAAAACAGAAAAGGTGTCGATGGCCAGGGGTCAGACTCAGCGTCAGAATCAGGCAGGGGACAGGCAGGAGGCAGAGGTCGAGAGGCAGGCTGTGGGTCATGAGCAGGAGATCAGGCAAGGGCATGTAGATTACGCTGGACATTTACTAGGTAGACCGTTCAATAATCTGGCAGTGAGTGACTGTGTTTGAGGTGCTTAAATACTGGTGGGAACAGGTGAGGCAGATGAGGCTGATTGCTGTGGCACTGAATGAGGAGGTGTGGCATGAGCAGGTGAGCTGAGCATGAGTGACAGGAGAGCAGAAAACAGATGGAGCAGCCAAAACATGACAGTCATCACATAATGAAAAATAAAAGAACAAAAACAAAACAACTGGACTTCTGTTCTGTAGCTGACGAGTGGAGTTTCAAGATTTAAACTGCACAATGTTGGTATGATTATTATGGTTTTATTATGATTTCATGGATCATCTGCTCAGCGGAATCTCAGGAAGCAGATGCTTATGTGACATGAGCATCAGACAGAGGTCGCTTTGAAAAACATCTAGAATCACGTATGGAATCAGCATTAATCTGGTTTTATTTGGGTGAAAGGGTATGGAGACTGTCAGGTTAACTGGACTGGAGGGAGACCCAGTTTCATACGGAGCAGTTAAATGGGCTGAAGACGCTRCGCTGCTGGTTCTAAAACATTATAATTTCTC
Organism: Austrofundulus limnaeus; assembly: GCF_001266775.1. NCBI lineage: Eukaryota > Metazoa > Chordata > Actinopteri > Cyprinodontiformes > Rivulidae > Austrofundulus > Austrofundulus limnaeus. The sequence continues at coordinate 119,096 of NW_013953298.1, forward strand.
CGTCTTCCCACCCGCAGCACTCCATGTCATAGTGATAGCTGGAAAGATAGTTGTTTTCACTCAGTGTTGAATCAGTGTTGTTGAGTGAAGGGTTGGAGGAGGAGAAACTTTTTTTTCTCACGTTGATGGGGAAGCCGTAAAAATAAGTAAACACCGGTGGTCACAAGATCAGACCAGCTTATCATCAAAGCTGTTCATCTTTTTTATTTAACTGGGAATGGATCATTTCAGCTAAATAACATACAGAAAGAAGCGCAGCACGGAGCGCTGTTTTACCCAGAGCTGTTTCACATGAAGAGATGCTACTAGCCTGCTAGCCGTAGTCGGCTCTCCTGCAGCCTGTTCGAGGCGCAGTGTAGCTTTTTGAGCAATGAACATGGCAGACCTGATTATGTTCATAATTAATAGTCTTAATAAAAAGCAACTCACCACTTTGCTGCAGACTTTTGGCTCTTGATGCTGTTTAAAAAGTTCCTGTTGTGATCAATGCAGGGTGTCCCCTCATGGCTGTGTTGTTAATAATCCAGCATGGGATAATAACCGGTGATGATAACCGGATTCCTGCTGTTCGGCTGTGGAGGAGGTCTGGTTTATCGGAAAATGAGAATGGCGCTGGCAGCGATTCGATCCTGTGAGAAGCTGTCAGTGTCCTTGGACGGGATCTCTCGTTTGCAGAACACACAGACTCAAATTATGGGAGAACTGAATCGCAAACTGAGGTAACCTTCGCTGCAGCATGCAGAACGGGGCGGTGACAGATCTTTCCGTCAGTCCCATACCTTATATGGAAATGGGACTATTGCAT
>NW_013953298.1:123684-124969 GCF_001266775.1 Austrofundulus limnaeus
ATATATATATATGCAACAGCAGGCATCTCACTGGGCATTTTTAACATAAACATCTAATCTACATAGTAGTGTTGGTGAAGTTTAGAAATTTAAACTCTTACCTCAGCATTTTTAACATCTACCTACAGTCTTACTAATCCACCAACTCCAATGCAAATGCCTTGGAATAAGCTAAGCTCACAGGCTGTTAGCATTTAGCATAGCATCATGCTGAGCAGCAAATGGGTGGTAGGATGATGTATTGAATGTCACAAAGAGAACAATGACACCCAGCATTTTTGCAGCTGTTGGGTGTGTTTGAGTGAGTGGGAGAAAACAAGAGGAAGGAGTGATGATTAGTAATAAGAGCAACTCAGAAATAGCAAAAGGGGAGTTTGTTAGTCGACACTTTGGTTGCATTCTTTAACACAATGTCCTCCTTTCAAATTGAAACCTTTCTTTTAGACAAATAACTTCTCTGACTGCATCTAGGGCACATATTCACAGAATGGTTCTGAATTTAAGATTTAAGTGAGCTGATCAATTAATTTTTATTATTTTATTTTTTTCAGGATTACGAGGCCTTCTTTGATGCCAGAGAGGACAATGCTGTGTACGCATTTCTGGGTCTGACTGCTCCTCCAGGTTCCAAGGTAAAGCGCTCCCAAGCAAAAACAGATGATGATATTTAAGCTTTCTTTGAACTGCTCTCCTCCAGGTTTTTATTCCCTCTTTAGGCGTTACCACAACGAGTCATCCTCCTCCATTTCACTCTGCCCTCTGCATCCCCTGTCTTCTCTAACTGTATCTACATACAGTGGGGTGCAAAAGTTTGGGCAGCCTTGTTAATTATCTTGATTTACCTTTATAAATCATTGATTATAGGGGACAAACACAGTGATATTTGAGAAGTGAAATGAAGTTTATATGATTTTCAGAAAGTGTGCAATAATTGGTAAAACAAAATTAGGCAGGTGCTTAAATTTGGGCACTGTTGTCATTTTATTGATTTCAAAACCTTTAGAACTAATTATTGGGACTCAAATTTTGTTTGGTAAGTTCATTGACCCTTGACCTCCATACACAGGTGACTCCAATTATGAGAAAGGGTTTTTAAGTAACTAAGTAAGTAAGTAAGTAAACTTTATTTCTATAGCACCTTTCACAGACACAAACATCACAAAGTGCTTCACAGAAAGCAAAAATAATTAAAAACAATAAAACCGATCACAGATATAAAAACAACAATTAAAACACAATAAAAAGCACTTAACTAAAAGCCTGTCTGAATAAAAATGTCTTAAGA
>NW_013953298.1:125639-129894 GCF_001266775.1 Austrofundulus limnaeus
GGGGCGATAATAAGAGTTTCAGTCTTGTTTGCATTTAACTGCAGGTAGTTGTTGTTCAGCCATATTTTGACTTCTGACAGACAGTTACCGAGTTCAGAACGTTTGAAGAACTCAGAGAGTCGAAAGGAACAATACAACTGTATGTCATCAGCATACAGATGGTAGGACACATTACTGTAACATTTTAAAATACCTCCTAAAGGGGGGCAATTGTAAGTTTTTCTCCTCTTTGCATCTTCTGTGAAGAGTTGCAGCATGGAAGTCTCAAAACAAATTTCAAATGAGCTGAAAACAAAGATTGTTCACCATTATGGTTTAGGGCATGGGTCTGCAACCTGAGGCTCTGGGGCCACATGTGGCTCTTTGGTCCCTCCACAGTGGCTCTTTGAAACTGTGGCCAAACATAACGATTGTTTTTGTTTATACCCACAACAAAAATCCATTTGTATGCAAATATGTGATCAGTACTACAAATACAAAATGTAAAACATGATTAGCTAATGCTAGCTTGTTGTGTACTTAAATAATCCAACTTCTTTCTATGATCTTTCTCTCAAATCCATCAGAATTACCTTTAAAGAATTTGAAGAAAACATAAKAAGAAGAATTAGAAAAAAAGTGCCTGAATAGTTCAGTTGTATTTGTTTTTATGAAATTCGGTATAAATGGTATGCAGTATTTTTCTTGTTTACATGAATGTGATCTTTTCATTTGTCCTGAAGTGTAAAAATAACAATAAATAATAAAATTCACAATAAATTTTTTTGTTTATAATGTCACCTCCACTGGCCATAAAGGTTCTCGAAAAGGCCCACGGACAACCAGTTGATAATTGTAGTTGTAGCTTGCTTTACGGCTCTGGACACATTTAATTAGTGCATCAACTAGCATAAATGGCTCTTTTGATCGTAAAGGTTGCAGACCCCTGGTTTAGGGGAAGGATACAGAAAGCTATCTCAGATTTCAGCTTTCAGTCTCCACTCTGAGAAACATTGTGAGAAAATGGATGACCACAGGCACAGTTCAAGTCAAGGCTCGAAGTGGCAGACCAAGAAAAATCTCCAATAAACAGAAGTGAAGGATGTTGAGAAGAGTCAGAGTCAACCCACAGACCAGCACCAAAGACCTACAGCATCATCTTGCTGCTGATGGAGTCACTGTGCATCGTTCAGCTATCAGATTAGATTAGATTAGATTAGATTAGATTAGATTAGATTAGATTAAACTTTATTGATCCCTTTTGGGAGGGTTCCCTCAGGGAAATTACGTTTCCAGCAGCATCAGTACAATACAGACTAAAATAAGGGAAGCAGTGTACCAGTACCAATGTATTCAGCACACTTTACACAAAGAGATGCTGTATGGGAGAGTGATGCAGAGGAAGCCTTTTCTCCGCCCACATCACAAACAGAGCTGCTTGAGGTATGCTAAAGCACATTTGGACAAGCCAGCTCCATTTTGGAATAAGGTGCTGTGGACTGATGAAACTAAAATAGAGTTATTTGGGCAGAACAAGGGCCATTATGCATGAAGGAAAAAGAACACAGCACTCCAAGAAAAACACCTGCTACCTACAGTAACATTTGGTGGTGGTTCCATCATGCTGTGGGGCTGTGTGGCCAGTACAGGGACTGGGAATCTTGTTAAAGTTGAGGGACTRATAGATTCCAATCAATATCAGCAGATTCTGGAGACCAATGTCCAGGAATCAGTGACAAAGYTGAAGCTGCTGAAGCCAGGGCTGGATCTTCCAACAAGACAACCACCCTAAACTCTGCTCAAAATAAACTAAAGCATTCATGCAGAGGAACAAGTACAACTTTCTGGAATGCCCATCTCAGTCCCCAGACCTGAATATTATTGAAAATTTGTGGTGTCACTTAAAGAGAACTGTCTGTGGTTGGAAACCACCAAACCTGAATGAACTAGAGATGTTTTGTGAAGAAGAATGGTCTAAAAATACCTTCAGGCACAATCCAGTCTCTCATTAGAAGCTATAGGAAGAGTTTAGAGGCTGTTATTTCTGCGAAAGGAAGATTCACCAAGTAAATATTGAGTTAAGTTTTTTCTTGGGTGCCCAAATTTATGCACCTGTCTAATTTTGTTTAACTAATTATTACACACTTTCTGTAAATCATATCAAATTCATTTCACTTCTCAAATATCACTGAGTTTGTCCCTTATATCAGGGGTTCTTAACCTTTTTGACCTCAGGGCCCAATTTATTGAACATAAAGTGACACGAGGCCCAGTCAGATATTACCAATGTATGGATCAAAATGATAATTATTCTATTCTAAATCTTGGTTTAATTTTTATTGTATTTACATCATAACTAAATTAAAAACACATTTTAAAAGTAAAACTCCTGTCAAATAATCACAAGACATGATTATGACAAACATTTTTTTATTGTAACCTGCCCGTAACAATTATTTGAACAAATACAAAGGTCAGTCAACAGACCACTCAGGCTTATCAACACAAATAGACAATTCAAAAATAAAATTGTGGGCATAAATTAAAAAAGTTTAAATGTTTCAAGTATAAAAAACTATGAAAATAAGTTTGATAAAGTACAAATGAAAATATAGCCTTTTTAAACATTTGCATGGTAGAAACAGATGCTGCTGTTCATATTAGTGACAAACAATAACAGTAACAACAGCTTTTTGCCAAGTTTAAAATTTCTTTAAAATACATTAAAAATATTTAAAAAATAAATACAAAAATTAATTTGATAAAGTGCAAATTAAAATATAGCAGTATATCTGCAACTGTATTTGATAATGTTTTGAACTTTTGAAATATTGCATTGTCAAAACAGAAGCTGCACTTCACATTAGTGATAAACTTTGGCCTTTTTTGACGAGTTACTTTCATTTTTGCTTCTACTTTTCATTTAAAATAAGTTTCTATTCTCAGCAGGTTTCTAAGGCTCTTCTTCTACTTACTAAAAAAGTTGTTAAACATGTGAGTGGCGCACTCTACTAGTGGTGAGAAAGTGTATTGCACCTTACGGCCCTCTGTGGCCCAAAGTTAAAAACTGTTGTTCCTTTGAGGCCCTCAAGGTGGCGCTCACGGCCCACAATTGGGCCACAGACCATAGGTTAAGAATCTCTGCCTAATATGATATATTTTACTGATTTTTTTTATCGAAACAACCAATGATTTATAAAGGTAAGTCAGGAAAATTAACAAGGCTACCCAAACTTTCGCACCCCACTGTATGCCCTTTTTGTTTTCCTTTTTTCCTGGCAGCTGCATCTCTAACATCCTTCTACCAATAGATCCACTGTCCATCCTCTGGACATGTCCAAACCATTTCAGTCTGGCCTCTTTCATAATTTATCTCTATAACTTTATCGTCATCGTTCAACCTGTGCTGTATCTTTGACAAATTCATTCCCAAGGGGAACCTCAGATTCTTCAGCTCTGACACCTCCAGTTCTGTCTCCTGTCTTTTTGCCAGTACTACTGTCTCCAAACCATACAACATTGCTGTTTCTGGTGGGTTGTTGGGTTTATTCCCCATTCCATCCATCTCAGTCATTGTGTCCTTGGGCAAAACTCCTCACCTGCTGGTGCCACCACCAGCAGGCAAGAGGTCAGAGGTCCATGGCAGCCTTTCTTCTATCAAGTCTGCCTGTTGGGCAGCTGTTGCTACAATGTGGCTTGACTGTAGTGGGAAATGCTTTGGAGTACATAGGGACTTGATAAAGCACTATTGACCCTTTGCAACTATGTCACCTAATCACGTGGGAACGCCATGACAAACATCAGAAAGGAGGAGGAGTATTGAACAGTTACTGTGATTGTTTTCTAAGTTGTTTTTTTGTTTTGTTTTGTTTTTACCATGACTTCTTCTTGTTGAAATCGAGCTAATTTGTCTGTGGAAGTAACAGACCTAGTTGGGTCTGACAGACAGCGGTATTTACAAAAGTTGGACATAGCTAAGCAATTAAATAGAAGGATCAAGTTGTGGGGCCCAGGCTTTGGGCACAACTTCAGAGGCTGATTTTGGGTGTGGAGGTTGGGTTTAGGACCAAGGTGTGAATTGAGTTTAGGTTAGTTTTAGGGTCAATTAGGTACCTGTAAGGTTAGCCTTAGGGTTTGTGGTCAGGGTTAGGATATAAAATTACCAAAAAATGAATGGAAGTCAATGGACGGGCCCTACAAGGATATAAAAACAAGTGTGTGTGTGTGTGTGTGTGTGTGTGTGTGTGTGTGTGTGTGTGTGTGTGTGTGTGTGTGT
>NW_013953298.1:129956-134776 GCF_001266775.1 Austrofundulus limnaeus
TTGTGCAGCACATACCACTCTGCCTCACTCCAGGGGATAAAAAAAAGTGTGTGTGTGTGTGTGTGTGTGTGTGTGTGTGTGTGTGTGTGTGTGTCAGCTTCACTCAGCTGATCAGGCTCCCAGAGACAAGGCTGTGAGGGGAGGGGCGGGCTCTCTGTGTGTGACTGGCCAATCACAGCTCGTGAAGACAGTCAGTTACCCACTGAGGATCTTCCTTCACAACGAGCACGGATATTGACAAGTTGTATTCATTTCATGCTCGTACTCGTCAAAAATGCATTATTCGTAACGAATACTCGTCAGAAACGAGTATCCGGCTCAACCCTATTATCTCCATCCCACCTTCTGGCTTTCCCCATGGCTGACAGTCCGCGTCTCAGCAGCTCCTGATTGGATCTCATGTGACTAACAGCGAATTTTTGCTTGTGTGGGGCGGGTGACGTCACATACAAAGGGTCAATACATGTTCAGGCCAGTTACCATTTCTTCACGTCTTTACCGCACTCCCTGTTTTCCTGGACAGTTGACCAGAAGTTTTTGAAGACTTGCACCTTTGGGACGTCTGCACCTTGTATTCACACATGTGCTCCGTCTTCTTACAAGCTGCAAACCTCCACCTTTCACAGTTCTCTTCCACCTGTTCTCACCACAGTTCACAGTGTCATCTGCAAACATTCAAATCCACTGTGATCTGACTTCATCTATTTGCCTGACATCTCTTTGTCTAAACCTACAATTCAGTTCTTTCTGATCCACTCTGTACTTCTCCATCAGCATCCTCAAAGCACATAGGGCATATGTGGTTCACTTTTTTAGCACGAAACCATACTGTTGCTCATAAATAGTCACCTCTAAGTCTAGCTCCCACAACTCCCTCCCAGACACACTGGCTTGTGCTTCTTAGTGTAAGGTTTGCACTCTTTCAGGTTACTTGTATAAAATATTGTTACATGTTTCATAAATGTGTCCTGACAGTGATATTTCCACATACACAATGCACAGATTACACATCTGTTGATGATATCCTACTGTAAGAAATACGTGTTTTAATATCGGCTGAAATCAGACGAAAACACAAGTGTTAAATAAAATAATCTGCGATAGGAAATAAATGTCATACGACGTCAGAATTCTGGAGTGAGGTTTATTTGCCACCAGACTGACAAGCGAAACCACACTGAAAGAAAAACAGGAAATGGATCAGTATATAAACAGAATCTTCAATGCCTGAGTTCGCCCCCTGCTGACCTATGGCTGAATCACCGGCATTCAGACAAAGACCTCAATCTAATGGTTTAACAGGCCTCTTCTCTTCTTTTTTTCCACTTTTAGACATGCTCACTAGTACCTCTTCTCTGCCACAACAGTAACTGCAGGGAGGTGTGCTCTTTACCTCAAGTAGGGGGTCTCTGCAGAACGTGTTGTCTTGTGGGTGGAGACGGCTCAAATCGTCATTGGCCGAGGTCTTATTGTGGGCGTAGACGTCCCTGCTCGTGATTGGCAAAGGTCTTAATGTGGGCGGAGACACCCCTACTCATGATTGGCGGAAGTCTTGATGTGGGCGGAGATGGCCCAAGAGATGTGATTGGTCGGATTGATGGTGGGGTATGAGGCTGGAGGCAGCGAGGAGTAGCTTGGTCGAGTCGGGCTGGAAGCAACTTTTTTTTTTAGATTAATTTTAGTCGTAACTTGAGAAAGGAAAGTGCTAGCTTCACGAAATTTGAATGTTGTACATGTGAAAGGATGTGTAACAATATGGCTTGGTTAAAACACCCCTAACCAGCCTGTAATTTTTTAGCAATCTTTTTACAGGCTGGTTAGGGATGTTTTAACCAAGCCATATTGTTCCACATCCTTTCACATGCATGACGTTCAAATTTCTTGGAGCTAGCACTTTCCTTTCTCAAGTTATGACTAAAATTAATCTTAAAAAACATTGCTTCCTGCTTGACTTGATAAAGCTACTCACCGCTGCCTCCGGCCTCCTCAAACCCCTCCGTCAATCCGACCAATCACGTCTCTTGGGCCATCTCCGCCCACAAGACAAAACCTACTGCAGAGACCCCTTACTCCTTTACCTAAGAAACACAAGGGTGGTGCCTCTAAGCAGTGGCGAATAAACCAATATTTAATTATAACATCTCTTTTTCCTGTTATTTTTCACCAGGAGGCTGAGGCTCTGGCAAAGAAAGCCCAGCAGTAGCATCTTTACTGTTTCTACCCAAGACCTCAGGCCTTCCCAAGACCCATACCTGGATCCAGACTGACCCTAAACAGAACCTGGAAAAGGAAGAAAACCCCTCACTCAGTTTATAAATGCATGGACTGTTTTTGTCTATTCAAAATGTTTTATTAGAAATAATCTTGAGATGTGCCTTTCTGGCTGCAGCGAAAGGAGGTCCTGTGGTATCGAACATGACAGGGTATATAAGTTTACCTCCTTCTCCTCTGGTTAACCTTAGCCTGCTAAGCCTATTGATCTATCGACATGTCACTCAACCATTAGCATCAATAAACCATTAGCATCAATCAAATGTAAGCATCAACTCGTAGCTTCCCAGCACAGCACATCATGAGGCACAACTAAGAAACAAAAATGTTGTAATTCAGAGTCATCCACGTTAACATTTAATCATTTACATAATGTAACTTTTATTAAGCTTCAGTCTTACATCCTGGAAAGACCAAATCAAATATGTTCATCATCAAATTTCATTCAACTTTCTGGAGAAGTTGTTTTTTGGTTTGCTTGTTTGTTTGTTTTTTTCACTTAATAGTCTTAATGCAATTTGAACTGCAATCTTTTTCTAATAGGTCAGTTATTAAAATATTGATATATGATGCCAAAATGGCCAAATGAGGGATGTTTTTTGTGTGTTTTTTTTTTTGTTTGTTTGTTTGTTTATTTTATTTTAATTATTTTTTTTGGAAGAAGCTATCCTGTTTCCAATTGTGTTGGTAATTTCTGTACAGAGTCCTCTCTGAAATAAATTTAAAAGACAAAAACATGTCTCCCTGTGAATTAACTTTATAAAGTTGTGTTCTATTAACATATAAGTTGAGAGTTGATGCAGAGTCCAGTGTTTAAGTATCTCAAAATGATATTTGAAAGTATAAGTAACTTACTAAAGAATTACTTTGGTAAAAGTTAAAGTCTTCTGTTGCATAAAAGTCAAAGTATTTTGTCATGGTTTGCCATTTTATGCCTTGGTTTTTCCTAGTGTTTCTATGTTCCCCTGTGTGTCTCTGCTCAGCTGCCCCACATCACACTGTTGATTACCATTGTGTTTCTCCCCAGGTGTTTTCTGTTCCCTCATTAGTTTTCTGTGTATTTAAGCTCAGTCTTGTCTCTGCCTCATTGTCAGATCATTGTGTTCTGTCTAATGTTCTTTGTCTACCTCCAAGCCAAAGTGAGTTTTGCATTAAAGGCCTTGTGCCTTTTTTTTATTTTTGACATTGGCCTGTGCCCTGGGTTATTTTGTCGGTCCCGACATAATGATCCGACCACGCACCCAGCCCACAGGCACCCTGTTTTCGGGTTTTTTTAAAGAGGAGCAAGATTTTTTTTTTCTCGCCGTCCCTCGGCACGCCGGTCTTTCTCCTCTCGCTGTTGGGAGTCCACCAGCGTCACCTGGGCCAGCCTTGACTGCTCTTCCTCCTTCTGCCCTTGAGGAGCGGTCCCTTCCTTGCGCCCCTGGGAGGAACAGGTGACATCCCCCATCATTGGACGGTCGGTGTAAATCCTCAGGGGATCTCAATGCGCTCCAACAGACTCTCCATCTGCCGGCAGATACAACGCGTTCTGGGGGAGCGCCCAGATCTGCTCCTCCTGCCAGGTCATCAGCTGCTACACCTGTTTGTGCAGAGGGTTTTGGGGGAGTCATCTGGTACCCACCCTCCCACCCCTTCTGCTCCTCCTGCGCTGGTTGTTAGGGTTCCTGAGCCGGTGTTTCTGGTTCCAGTTCCGGTGGTTCCTGAGCTGGTGGTTCCAGTGGTTCCTGAGTTGGAGGTCCCGGTGGTTCCAGTCGGTGGTTCCACAATTGGCGGTCCTGGTGGTTCCACAGTTGGTGGTCCCAATGTCTCCGGTGATGGCGAGCCCAGAGTCGGCAGTCTCTGAGGTTTGTGAGTCAGCTGCCGGCGCCTCCACGACATCTGGGTCAGCTGCCGTTGCCTCCACATCGCCTGCTCATCTCCCAGAAGCCTCCTCGTCGGCTGCCGTCGCCTGGGCCGTCCCCTCTGTCATCCTGTGTTCACTGTCGCCAAGGCTCTGGCTCCATCAACCTCCAACATCAGCTCCCGCCTCCCACCTTGGCCACACGTCCGCTCCCGCCTCCTCCAGGGGCTCAACGTCTGCTCCTGCGGGGCCTCGCCATGGAGGGTTTCCTGGCCGTCCCCCTGAACTTTCATGTTTTGTCTTCGAGTTTTGTCGTCACGTCTCCCCTTGTCCCGTGGCTCTCCTTGTTGATCGTCAGGTGACGATCGTTAAGAGGGAGGTACTGTCATGGTTTGTCATTTTGTGCCTTGGGTTTTCCTAGTGTTTCTATGTTCCCGTGTGTCTCTGCTCAGCTGCCCCACATCACACTGCTGATTACCCTTGTGTTTCTCCCCAGGTGTTTTCTGTTCCCTCATAGTTTTCTGTGTATTTAAGCTCAGACTTGTCTCTGTCTCATTGTCGGATGATTGTTCTGTCTACCTGGTCGTGTCTGTCCCATGTTCTTCGTCTACCTCCAAGTCAAAGTGAGTTTTGCTATATTTTCAGCCTCCCTGAGTTTTGCATTAAAGGCCTTGTGCTTTTTTTTTTTTTTTTTTTTTTTTTTTTT
>NW_013953298.1:141241-146213 GCF_001266775.1 Austrofundulus limnaeus
GCTGATTAGAAATTAAGCGTTAACGAGCAGTTGGACAGGTGTACCTAATAAAGTGGCCGGTGAGAGTATATATATATATCCATCCAGAAAAAAACAAGCCAAAATGAAAAAGTAATTCTTACTTTTCAAAAATGTTGGGAGTACAAAGTACAGATGTGTGATAATGTAAGAGAAGTAAAAAGTCATCTGAACATTTATTACTCAGGTAAAGTAAAGATGACTAAAATTGTATTAATGCTTTGTTACTCAACAATTCTGACAAGAGTTATTATGCCGTCTTAAAAGGTATATAAAAAATAAAACAAACCATGGAAGAAAAGCGTTTATTCCTCATTTAAATATATAAAACATAATGTGATTTTCATGTGCATGTTTTTACTACCTGGTGGGGATGATTCTTGATCATTTTCTCAGTACACACCACCTGGTAAGGACACACTGTTCCCTATGGAGACAAAAGCCCTGTCCCCATTGGGGGAAATACTATTGGTGGGTTAGGGTTAAGACTAAGGTGTGAATAGATTTTGGCTATGTTTTGGGTCAGGTATGTACCGGTCAGGTTTAGGTTAAGGGATCAGAAATGACCAGTAAATGAATGGAAGCCAATGCAAAGTCTCCATGAGGATAGAAGAAAAAATGCGTGAGTGTGTGTGTGTGTAGGACAATATTTCAGATGTCATTCCTAGTCATTCATTTGTATACAGTCTGTTTTGTACATTTAAAGTAAATGTTAAAACAATTTTAAATGGCTCAAAAATTGACAAATGTCTGAAAAGTTGATTCGTGACAAGTTTGAAAATTTGAATTATTTATGAACCCTGTATGTGTGCATTAAGCGATTTACAGAGGGTGTGATCATGCTAAAAATATATTTTTTTCAGAAATATCAATAACATGCTCTCAAACCACAAATCACTAAACGTAACAGTAAAAAGCACACAGATATGGTATCATTTATCTGTGTTTGTTGGGCCTCACAGTGGAGCAGTAGGTTTGCTTCCTGGCTTTCCTGGGTGGAGTTTGCATGTTCTTCATTAGTTTTCTTTGGTTTCTCTGTTTCCATGCACAGACTGAAAACAGGCATGTTAGGTTAATTGGAAAATGCAAATGGAAATTAGACAGATCCATTTTTAAAGCGCATTAGACATAAAAAAATGTAACTTTTTGTTGTATGAAGTCCAGTTTATGTTAAAATTTCTCAAAATRTGTCTGGAACTGTTTATAATGCCTTGCTAATTGGGAGAGCATTCAGGAAAACTTTTCCTGCAGATAATTGAAGGATAAATCGGGTTAGGAAATAAAATTATTCTAAAATCTTTAAGTGTTCCTTCAAGGTGTTCTTGCCTCATTTATTCAAAAATTTTAAAAAAGGACTTAGCATGCAAGGGCTCAAAGCACAGGGGCGTAGTGGTGGGACACAAACTGCAGAGAATTTTTCTTAGTGGAATTAAAAGATTTCATCCCGAGTTCCTCAAAGCTCTGGATATTGTGGGGCTGTCTTGGTTGACACAACTTTGCAACATCATATGGACGTCGGGGGCAGAACCACTGGACTGGCAGACTGGGGTGGTCTTTAGCCTCCGCAGTAAAGTGGGGGGGAAAAGAGGGCTGGAGAAGAAAGTCTGATCAATGGTCAGAGCTTAGACTCTGTAGGAACAATGCATGTCCTGGTCTTGGAACAGTGGATCAGCTCTTTACTGTCACTAGGGTCCTTGAGGGGGCATGAAGATTGCCCATCCAGTCTACATGTGTTTTGTGGACTAGGAGAAGACATTTGACCATGTTCCTCAAGGTACACTGTGGGGGGAGGGGCTTTACCTAATTTCCCTCTGRGATCAATAAATTATTTTTRAATTGATTTTTTTTAATGCATATGGGATTGGAACCATTCAGCCTCTATAGAAGTGTGAGACTTTGGTTCACATTGTTGACTGCAGGTCAGACCCCCTGCCCATTCTCACTGATTCTGTTCATAACTTTTGTGGACAGAAGTTCTTGATGCAGGCAGGGGGTGGAGGGGGGGCGGGGTGACCTCAGGATTCCATCTCTGCTCTGCAGATGATTTRGTCCTGCTGGCGTCATCAAGCCGTGAGCATCTGCTCTCACTAGAGCATTTCACAGCCAAGTGTTAAGGGCTGGCACCTCCAAATGTGAATCCATGATCCTCAAAAGGGTGAATTACTTATTAGGTTGGGGGTGGGATTCTGCCTCAAGTGGAGTTATCTTGGGGTCTTGCTCATGAGTGAGGAAAGACTGGAGCATGAGACAGACAGGTGAATCAGTGCAGCTTTTACAGTATTGTGGACTCTTTGGTGTGATGAAGAGGGAGCAGAACTGCAAGGCAATCCTCAGAGAAGAGCTGGAAGAGGTGTCTGTGGAAAGAAATTTCTGGGCCTCCCTGCTCAAGCTAGCCTGGCCCTTGCCTTCCCATGCAGTTCTGCTCAATTCTAGTTTCCCTGCACTGCTCATCTGTACAAAGCAAAGCGAAGAAGGGGCTGGTTTTTACCAGGCTATGCTCAAGCTGCTGTCCCGTGTGCAGCCTTTGAAACATGCAGAAGATAATGGATGGAATTTAAAGTTAATGCAGCTAAATATTGAAAACTGTAACACCACCATATCTGGCACAACACCTCATTATGCTGAGAACACCATGTCTACAGTTAGGCGTGGTGGTAACGGCATCAGGATATGGAGGTATTTTTCTTCAGCGCAGACTGAGAAAAATGTCAGAGTTAAAATAAAGATGAACAGAGCAAAAGATAAAGTCCTCTGGAAAACCTGTTGGGRTTTTCTAGAGCAGGGGTTCTTAACCTTTTTCACCGTGTGACCCCCTTTTAGACTTCAGTAAATTTCGTGACCCCCCTACCCTCGGGGAAAAAACGGCATCATTAACTCATAAAAATAAGAAAATAATAATAATAAGTTTCCTTACTTAATGTGATGGTTGGGCCTTCATTGAAGCACAAAGGTGTTCCATACGTGGCTTAGTAGGGCTCAGGAACAGTCGCAAATCATCTTCAACGTTGAGACGGGCTCTGTATTTGCTCTTTAGATATGTAAGCGCAGAAAATCCAGATTCACAGAGAAATGTTGATCCAAAAGGGATTAGCTTTTTCAATGCCATTGAAGTCAGTGCTGGGTACTCTGTGAGCAGTGAAATCCAGAATTCAGGCAGGGAACGTTCTGTGAACCTCTGTTTCAGAGTTGCATCAGTGGCCAGATCAATCAGCGACTCTTCCATTTCAAGAGACAATCCTGTTTGCTTTGCAGAGAAAGGATTGTGTATCCAAGCATCACTTGCAGACACTGTACTGTTTTTAGGAAAATACTCTCGAAACTGCGTCGTCATTCCATCAAGATGAGCCTGAATAAGTGCACACAGCTCAGCCTTAGAAACTGCAATGTTGTTCAAAAACTCCTCCAGAGCAGGAAATGCCTCGAAGTTTTCGTTTTCCAGACAAGATTTCCACAAGCACCGTTTTCTGATCCAAGCCTCGAGTTTATCAGAAAGGGAGAAAATAGATGTATTTTTCCCCTGCAGTCCTCCGTTTAACTCATTGAGCCGTTTGAAATTGTCAGCCAGATAAGCTAGCTGTGCAAGCCATTTTTCTTCAGAAAACAGCAGCTAGCGGGGAGCTTTTCTCCAATAGAAATGTCCTCACCTCATCACGGAGCTCGTAAAGATGACTCAGAACGTTACCTCTGGACAGCCCTCGCACTTCGCTGTGGTACAGTACAACAACTGATGGCGCTCAGCTCCCATTTCTTGACAGAGAATTTTGAAAAGTCGTCCGCCTGTTGCACTTGTCTTGATGGCATTGACAGCACGAACCGCTTCATCCATTACCAGTTTGAGATCAGTGGGCATTCTTTTAGCTGCAAGAGCTTGTCTGTGAATCATACAGTGTGTCCACAGAGCAAGTGGGGCAACAACCTGGACTTTTGCAACTAGCCCACTGTGTTTGCCAGTCATCGCTCGTGCTCCATCTGAGCATATTCCCACACACTTGTTCCAGTCAATGTCATGGTCCCGTATATAAGTTTCCAGCAAAATAAAAATCTGTTCGCCTGTGGCTCGCCCGGGAAGGGGACGACAAAACAGAAATTCCTCACATATTTCTTTTTCTTAAACAAATATTGCATAAAAAAGCAATTGTGCCTCTCCAGACACATCTGTTGTTTCATCAAGTTGCAAAGCAAAGACTTGATTTTATCTTGTTGATAACCTGCTCCTCAACGTCTTTTGCCAAACGGCTAATGCGGATTAGTCACTGTATCATTTGATAATGGTATTAATGCCAGCTGGTCTGCAGCACTTTTCCCACACATTATTGAAACAGTTTCTTTAACACACAGTAAGAAAAATGTCTCACCTAGTGTGTGGGGCTTCCTGGTCTTTACAATCCAGTGTGATATTACAAATGAGGCCTTCAGAGCCTTTTTGTTAGCAGTGGTGGCTTTTTGGAGCGTATGTTGCTGGCCTCTTAGCTCCTGCAGTTTACGTTCAAAAAACTCCACGGGTTTTGATTGAAAAGGCGAGTGCTTTGTTTGCAAATGTCGTAGCAACTTGGAGGGCTTGAGACTTTCCTTGGCTAGTACTTCACCACAGACCACACATTGCGGCCGTGCATTGTCTCCTTCACTTGTCCGTGTAAATCCATATTCCAAGTATTTTTCATCAAATTTTCTCACCTTCTTTGTTTTTTTCTGTCCTGACGTCTCTGGAWGCGGATGTTTTGCACCCCCACTTCCAATTCAACCTTCTAAAAAACGCCTGTTTGTGTGCAGTTGTGATCATGCATGGATCTCTCCCGTGGAATGTTTCAAAGTGAGTGTGAGGGGACCACAGATGCGACCCGCAAAGCCGGAAGCCGACATAAGGGAGACCAATGCCAAAGACCCCGAGAGGGACCCCAAGCACGCAGCCCCTAGGGACACCCGTGCCGGAAGGGGTCCACCCACCCCCCAAAGA
>NW_013953298.1:147760-150011 GCF_001266775.1 Austrofundulus limnaeus
ATTCTACAGATCCTTGGACGCTTCATGTGTTTGGAGGTATGAGCTAAAAAAATTTAAAAATAAAAATATATAAACTCAAAAAACTGCTTTCAATTCAACTTAACCTGCTTCAATCCATATTTTATCTTTCAAAGTACCTGAGTAAAAAAAATTGTTGTATTGCATGTCCACCTTTCTGTTAATTTGTACAAATGTCCTCATGTCTTCTTGTGCGGAGGGGATTTTCAGCTTCAGCTTAATGAAGGAAGTGAACATTTGGGGAGGAGGAGGGGGCATTTGAAGAAGTGAAAAAGGAACTGCAGCTTAACATTTGCAAACAGACTGAACTACTAAAATAATTTATAGCTGTCATTAGAGGCAAAAAGGGGGGAAAGAGACAGAAGACGCTCCTGAAGTCATGTTAGGGGAAGGATATCTCACATTATTGCATTACGAAGAGAAGTTTGTTTCCAAGCAAAAGGAACAACAGGCAAGTTCTCCATGTTCTGACCGGCTCAGCTATGCTGCATCTGACCCAAAATCTGTCGGATCACAGATCATTTCAGCTGAAGCAGGTAAATAAGCGCATAACTATGAACAACCTGAAATGATCAAAGTWCCGTACGGTAAGCTGAACCTTTCTGAACCTTTGTGTTGTAATTTCTTCTTCTGGTTGATATACTTCATTGAAATACTTCCTTTTTCCATTTATAGTSTCATCAACACACGCAGTTCTAGGTTAGCTTTATGCACATAAAACTAATAGACTAACAACCAGAACTGAAATTATAAAAGTTRTTGAACTGCTGCAGTCTATTTTATTTTATTATTTATTTATTTTTGTTAAAGATGCCATTTTTTTTTAATGCTGCATGTCCTTTGCACTTTGAATCAATCTTTGTAAATTTGACATAGAAGMCATTGTTTAAATGTTACATCACACTGTAATAAAACATATTTCCGTTAAGGTTCAGAAATCTCTTAACACGGAACTGAATTAACTCAGAGATAATGCTCTCTTCACACTGGAAGACAATCTTGTTATCCTTTCCAAAACTTACCCAACCTAAGAGCTCTTAATGCTCTCTTACCATCAAATATTGTAGGTCTATTATGCTATTGTTCTCATCCTCAAGAAGCTCTGCTGTGGCCTGTGCCTCTATACACCCACCCCGATACAACTCTTATCAGACCAGACTTAGATACATTGACAGCAGGCCTATTCATCAAACAATCCCAAATACAGATGACCCTGTAAAAATTTTAAAAATTGTCCCGAAATTCCTGTTTCTTCTGCAGTCATAATATTAATATGCTATGTGTGATCATCAATGCATGTTCCCATACAATGATGAAACTTCAGCTCTGCATTTGAACCATCACACGTGAAATAGATTGGGGAAGCATCAGGGAGCTTAGGGATGAGGTGCCTTGCTCAAGGACAGACACCATGAGATATGGGCATGAGAACTTAAATGACTTTCTGGTCCCAAATCAGCTGGCCTACCACTTACAGCTGCGCTGTGCAACCATTGGCTGCTTTTGCACCACACAAAAGCTATCATTGCATCTCAGTGAGTAGTTAAGGCCATTAACCAAGCAAATGCAACTTATAGGGTGAACCTGTTAGAGTGCATGTTTTCTGTTTTTAATGAMATTKWAGTCAATAAAAAGTTATCCAAACATTGCCTGCGGCCCTCACACAGCGACCACAGTATTGTTTTGTAAATGATCATTGTAAATTTACTTGAATGACCATTTTTTACTGGCTGTTCCCATACTCTTGCTACAATATCTTGTTTGTAGCCTAGACCAGAGATTCTTAACACTTGAGTTGTGACACACAATTGGGCCACAATCGACATCTTGAGGGCCTCAAAAGAAAAATCTGTTATTCAACTATGGGTCGTGAAGACTGCAGGATTGAATCGGTTTTCAATTGACTGAAGATGTCTCTCAATTCAGGGGCTGCATCCTTATGAGTGCGCATTTATCAGCTGGTTATGTCAGTGCTCCACACTGAGTGGTGTCCCAATTCGAAAGCTCCTCCRCATGTGGCAGAGGAAAACTTACCACAAAATCCTGAAAATGAAGACAAGACAGAGTTCAAATGAGGTCAAGACAAGACCAGACCATGACCATCAAAAAGTGGTCTTAAAACCAGTCTTAAGTACAAGACCGGTCTTGAGTACTACAACACTGGCAATACAATACAATACAATACAATACAATACAATACAATACAATACAATACAATACAATACAATACAAC
>NW_013953298.1:150451-162448 GCF_001266775.1 Austrofundulus limnaeus
TAATATTTTTCCTATAATTATTACAAAAACACAAAATAAGTAAAAATAAGTATTTATATGTGTGTACAAGCTGTTTAGATAGTCAAAAAACCTGTGTTTTTAGGGTTATTAATGGAGTTTGTGTACTCAGACCAGTAATATTTGGGGTCACAAGTTTTTGCCATGAACATTTTGTGGGTCAGAAGACAAAAAGTTTGGGAACCTCTGCAATACAATACAATACAATACAATACAATGCAATACAAATTAAACCAAGCTTTAGACCAGTTATCACTTTGATCCGTACACTGTCTGAATGGGCTCGTGGCACTTTAGATAATATGGAAAAAAATGGAAAGAGTTTGTATTCAAGCAGACTAACTATTACTCTAATATTGCCATGTATTTTTTTTATTATTCAGGGCCTAAAGAGGAAGTGCTCAGCCTCAGCCATGACCAGGGACTGAGAGTAGTGCCTCAGCTTCCAGCTCTTCTAATTCCCAGGTATTCACCTGTAACTGCCCTCCACCCTGTTTGTATCGAAGACTGCAGCCTCCTGGAACATTATCCCGACCTGCAGGTGGCTGATTCGGGCCGCATCTCACACAACCTGCTGAGAGCCACTGTAAACCTGGAGGAGTTTCAGCCTCCTGTCTCTGAGCTGGATCCTCAACCTGAAGCCAGGCAAGAAGAAGGTTCAGTTTCATCCATCCCGGACCAGGGTTATCTGGTGATGGGGGGCAGTGTGAACATCAGCTTGGATCTGCCTGGATCAGGCTTGGAGCCCATGTCCAACTCCGCACTGAACGGGCTGCTAGAGAAGCAGGTGGAGGAGGTTTACATGCAGCATCTGACTGATAACTTGGCTCGGTGCAACTCCCACCTGGAAAACAGTCTGCTACACGGCCTGGTGCCGCCACCGCAGCCCGACTGCCAGTCAAAGGGGTTGTACTCGCTGGAGAGCAGCTTGGCAGAAGATTCAAGGGCAGACAGCAGTGAGAAGATTAGTTATCTGAACACCCAGCAATCGGTTCCCTGCTCGTCCAACTTCAGCTCCCCAGTGTTGAGGATTTCAGAGTTAGACGAGCCTCGCTTGCCAGGAGACGCCCTGCCAAAGTAACACTCACATTTCAGTTTGAAATTTTCACCTTTGTACCTTAAATCTAAACTTACATATAAAAACATCTGTGTGGTAATAAAACCATGTGCTATATCAGTTTTTATTTTTTAATTCAATACCTGCTTTACTTCCTAAATGAAAAATGCCTCAATCAGAGCTGAGTCCATGCGCCACCTGGTGTTCAATTCTAGTACTACACTATCAGGTATTTTTACCTGACATGCATTTAATTGTATTTTACTGACATTGAAAGTGTGTAAAACATATTAAATTAAAGTTTTTACAGTCTACTGTTAAATTTCTTGCTGTTGCTTTATTTTAAGATGTACCCATGATGTTTTTTGTATCCCTCTTTTTAGCTATTTGAATTGTAACTACAACAAACTTAATTGAAACACCACAGAGACCCGAGGTTAAAACTTGATTACTATTGCCTGGGTGAAGGTGAAGACAGAGCAATAATGTTTTATTATCATATCTTGCTAACTCTGTTTGCAAAGTATCTAATGAACCATTGGACAGATTCTGAAAAAAACTTTAAGAAGTTGAGTTCGCATCTACAACTGATGGAGTCAACCCAATTCAAGATGGCCGCCACAGCAAAGCAATSTTAGCAAAAGCAAAAATGGCAGATATTTAGCTACTATTAGTTCTACTAGTAACTGAGACTGATACCCAACTTATTAGTGGAATTAACTCTGTTAACAAAACATCTCATACACCAGAGGACGGATTTTAATGACACTTTCAGAAAGTACTCATTGAGTTCACATCACAACTTTTGAAGTCAACCCAATCCAAGATGGCCGCCACAGCTATTTGTGCATAAAAATCACAAAATATCTATAATTCAGCAGATTTCACAGATTCTGAAACAGAAATGTTGTGTGGTAGTAGCTTAACCTGTCAGCACATTACACAGCATCTTTGCATAAAACCTATTTAAGTCAACTCYTTGTGTCTGTTAGCAAAATACCTGATGATTCACTGGACACATTTCAGTGAAACGCTCAGAMAGTAATCAATGAATGCAGATCTACATCTGATTAAGTTTTGGGCTCAGCCCAATTTAGATGGCTGTCCCAGCCTATCAACTTTAGGTAACACAAAGATGAGCATAACTCTGTGACTTTTACAGAGATTGAGGTATTGAGGTAAAATGAGCTTTAGTAGCTGAGAGTCACTCACAACACATATTCTAATTGCTAACAAATGCACATCCAAGAAGGATCTAATCTCACAAAATTAAGCATAATATTTTGACAGAAATAGCAATAATTTATATTTTCTGTCATTTTTCAACATAAAACAATCTCAGCTTTTAACTCTGCAGCAAACAAATGCTTTAATATACTGTATGTAATGAAAGTTTTGAACACATCTCTGACCAGACAACTTACAATAACCTAAAATATTGTTCCATCAACCAGTTTCATGAATCTATTTATGAAGTGTAGGTGTTGAAGGTAAGGTCTGTGTTGTCTGTGTGTAATGATACAAATTTTACTAATAAATATAATCTGAACAGTGTAGTGTAGAAGTAGGTGTTTTCAGATTCAGACAGCTTTATTTATCCCCATGGGCAATTAAGTTCAGCAGTTTCCTGTCAGAAACGCCTTCTCTCACAGGAGAGAAACTCAGGCTGGTATGACTCATGAGGCAGGRGACGAGGTGCTCAGAAAAATAGGAAAGGTTTATTAACATAGACTGGCTTCACTGGACAGGAAAAAAACTCAAAAACTTCTGCAAGGCAGGTAAAGGACATCAAAAACTCAGGTTACAGCAAGACTTGTGGTTTACAAATACTTGGAAAGATACRGACAGGACAGGACAGGACAAACAAACAGACACAGAGCAGAACTTAAATACATAGAGGATTGATTGGGGGACGTGGAAAACACCTGGACATAATCAGAGTAACGGGGACACACCTGAGTCAAACAGAAGGATAACAGAACCAAACAAACCTAACTAAACTAACAAAAACACAAACACCCCAAAAACCACACTATGACATTTCCAGGTTCACACAGATACACGGTCACACAGACATGTATTTTCTGTAATTAGACACACATAGGTCTCTATTTGGGCACTTTATATTTTCTGCTAGTGTGCCGACAAGTCTAATCATGTGACTCGTACTGCATATATACCCTGACATGGGAACCGCATATAAATTATCTAAGAATAAAACTAGCAAAATCTATTGTATTGCTTTACAATGTAAGGGAACTGTTTATTGATAAAGCTCTGTTTATACAGTCATTTGAAAAAGTTTGGGCACCCTTGTTAATTTTCCTGATTTACCTTTATAAATAATTGATTGTTTGGATTAAAAATATCAGTTAAATATATCATACTGTATAGGGGATGAACACAGTGACATTTGAGAAGTGAAATAAAGTTGATTTGATTTACAGAAAGTGTGCAATAATTGGTTAAACAAAACTAGGCAGGTGCATAAATTTGGGCACTGTTGTCATTTTATTGATTTCAAAACCTTTAGAACTGATTATTGGGACTCAAATTTGGTTTGTTAAGTTCAGTGACCCTTGACCTCCATACACAGGTGACTCCAATTTTAAGAAAGGGTATTTAAGGGGGGCAATTGAAGGTTTTTCTCCTCTTTGCATCTTCTCTGAGGAGTYRCAGCATGGGAGTCTCAAAACAACTTTCAAATGAGCTGAAAACAAAGATTGTTCACCGTCATGGTTTAGAGGAAGGATACAGAAAGCTATCTCAGAGATTTCAGCTTTCAGTCTCCACTGTGAGAAACATTGTGAGAAAATGGAGGGCCACAGGCACAGTTCAAGTGTAGGCTCCAAGTGGCAAACAAAGAAAAATCTGGAATAAACAGAAGTGAAAGATGTTGAGAACAGTCAGAGTYAACCCACAGACCAGCACCAAAGACCTACAACATCATCTTGCTGCTGATGGAGTCACTGTGCATCATTCAACTTTTCAGCACACTTTACACAAAGAGATGCTGTATGGGAGAGTGATGCAGAGGAAGCCTTTTCTCCGCCCACATCACAAACAGAGCTGCTTGAGGTATGCTAAAGCACATTTGGACAAGCCAGCTTCATTTTGGAATAAGGTGCTGTGGACTGATGAAACTAAAAGAGTTATTTGGGCAGAACAAGGGTTGTTATGCATGGAGGAAAAAGAACACAGCACTCCAAGAAAAACACCTGCTACCTACAGTAACATTTGGTGGTGGTTCCATCATGCTTTGGGGCTGTGTGACCAGTACAGGGACTGGGAATCTTGTTAAAGTTGAGGGACGCATGGATTCCAAYCAATATCAGCAGATT
This sequence comes from Austrofundulus limnaeus, assembly GCF_001266775.1. Lineage (NCBI taxonomy): Eukaryota > Metazoa > Chordata > Actinopteri > Cyprinodontiformes > Rivulidae > Austrofundulus > Austrofundulus limnaeus. Next base: position 154,868 of record NW_013953298.1, read on the forward strand.
CTGGAGACCAATGTCCAGGAATCAGTGACAAAGYTGAAGCTGCTGAAGCCGGGGCTGCATCTTCCAACAAGACAACAACCCTAAACACTGCTCAAATCTACTAAGGCCTTCATGCAGAGRAACAAGTASAACKTTCTGGAATGGCCATCTCAGTCCCCAGACCTGAATATAATTGAAAATCTGTGGTGTCACTTAAAGAGAGCTGTCCATGTTCAGAAACCATCAAACCTGAATAAACTAGAGATGTTTTGTAAAGAAGAATGGTCTAAAATACCTTCAGCCACAATCCAGACTCTCATTAGAAGCTGTAGGAGGTGTTTTGAGGCTGTTATTTCTGTGAAAGGAGGATCTACTAAATATTGAGTTAAGGTTTTTTTGGTGCCCAAATTTATGCACCTGCCTAATTTTGTTTAACCAATTATTGCACACTTTCTGTAAATCATATAAACTTCATTTCACTTCTCAAATATCACTGTGTTTGTCCCCTCAATGATATATTTAACTGATATTTTTAATCCAAACAATCAATGATTTATAAAGGTAAATCAGGAAAATTAACAAGGCTGCCCAAACTTTTTCATATGACTGTATATACAACACATTAATTGTTCCGCACTTGGTCTATTGTGTTGAGGTATGGGGAAAAACATGTAAGACTATTACAAATCCTGCTTTTGTTTAGCAGAAAAGGGCTACAAGAGTCATCACTCGAAAAAAAATTACCATTATCCATCTGATATATTATTTTGTAAACTGAAATTAATGAAATTCTATGATTTGATTGATTATAATATTTTGTTAGTTACGTATAAAGCACACCGAAACGCATTACCTTTAAACATTCAGATAAACTTTACAAAGAGAGAAAGCTGTTATAATCTTAAGGGAATAGAGATGTTCATGAAACCTAAATTTGGAACATGCTTGAAAGAACGATGCACCTCAATTCAAGGAGTGAGACTGTGGAATAATTTAGAAAATGATGTTAAAAGTGCCACATCAATGTGTATATTTAAGAGAATGATAAAGACTGGACTGTTAAAGTATTAAATGGTTTAATATGTAGTCATTCAGTTTGTTGTTCTAGAAAGTTTCAATGTTTTGTTTTGTTAACTGAAGATCATTATAGTTTGAATCTATATTTGAGGAAAAAAGGGGCAGATATTATAAGAATTTTTTCTTCTCTCTGCCACCTTTCATTTCATTTTATTTGTGTTTTCTTTTTTATTGTACATAGAATTTTGTTTTTATGAAATGAATAAAGTTTATAATTCAAATTCTGAGAAAAGATTCTCCACAAAATTCAACAAACTCTACTGAGGTCTCAAACAGTACATGGAGAAGATGAGCTTCTCAAACAAAAACTTGTGTGAACACAACCAGGCAGCAGACCAACCACATCCATCCATCCATCCATCCATCCACCCCAGACTAAAAAAAAATCCCTCCAGTGAGTTTTTGGTCTTCCCCCGGTTTTCACTCAGTGAAAATAAAAAACCTCACCAGCGTGAGGAACTGCAGAAATCATACTAACCAGATGTCCAAACCAACTCAACTGACTCCTTCCAATGCGGAGGAGCTTCATGATCTGAAGATGCACTACTTTTAAGGGTTTGAGTACCCTCACAATCCTGGGGGGCTATGTTGTCAGCACCTGCTAGGGTCTGCCATGGCACACTGACCTCAGAAGAGGGGTCAGACTAAAAGCATGGAGGTCTTGTTGAATGAAGACTACAGGAACAAGGTCCCTTCACCCAGAAAAGGCCATCCGTGGCACCTCCTGGAGCCAGGCGTTGGGATGAGGGTGGTGGGGTTGGTGAAAAGACAATTCAAGGTTGGGTGCAGAATGAGCTGGGTGGCAGAAGAGATGCAAAGCTTAGGCAACTGCATCATAAACTGGTTTTTACATGGGTTGATTTTTTTTTCCATGCAGACTGTTTCTAGGCAGCTGCCTGTTGATCACAGTATATAACTGATGGAGAAAAAAGTAATTGATTTGTAACCTGCAAAGCATAAATCCTCAACTAGATTTCACACAGTTGGGGAGGGTGGAGACAGTGGTCCATTAACATGCAGTAGCACTCTTTAGAAGCTTAAGGCGCTTTGCTCGTGTGCGCAAGAAGATGGAAAACAGGGATTCACCGAGGTTTCCGGTAATTACTGGATTAGAGATGTCAGTCTAATCAGGCTTTGTTATATATACTGTCTATCTGGAGATTAAGGGAGGTGAATCAGAGGTAATTTATAGCTTGTAATCAAAATATAAATTGAAAAGAGAAAAAAATGTTTTAATTTATTTTTATTTCAAAGATGTAGCAAAAGACCACAAGCACTGGGAAAACTGCTGGTTGTTTATAAAATGTAAAGAAACATTATTTAGAGTATGTTAAACAAACTTGTGCAAGTATGCATATCATAAAATGATATATACAGTAGGTATCAGTTCTTTTGATAGTGATTTTAAATTTTTTTTTTAATTTTTGAATTTTTTTGTATTTTTATTGTCTTTTGCTGTTGGTGTTTTATTGCACATCCAAGAATTTTCCAGCAAAGTGAAACATCAGACTAACATACCTTTAAGTGTTCTCAGTCTGCAGATCTGATTTCTGGCTGAAAGGAGGCTGGAGTAAACAAAATATTGAGCCAGGTCATCAAAGTCCATGAGTCATAGGACTAATAAAAGCTGTAATTGTGTACTTCAAACCAGAACCTAAACACTGGAAGTAATTAAAGGTCTACAATTCCCAGTGGAAAGCATATCACCCACTAGGCATCTCAACAACAGTCTGSAGGACTGCCCTACAGGCCTGGATTAGACGTCAACACTCAATCCGCTGGAGGGAGCTGATGGACTGTAGACAGGTATAGGAACTGATTAACTGCCCAAATCTAGGGTTTGRGAAAGCTCTCATCTCCCTGACAAGGAAAACTCTAAGTACACTGGTCGGAGTCCTAACTGGGCACAATCTGCTCAAACACCACAAAATGGCAATGGTCTGTGTGATGCCTGTGGCATTGAATTACAGACCTTTTTGCACTACTTAGGCCACTGCGTGGCTCTGCGCAGTCAAAGGAAAATAATTCTTGGGGACCCCTTTTTGGATCCTGAGAAGCTCAGAACGAGTGTTTCTAACCTTGTGTCCTTCATCTGAGGGACGAGAAGGTTTGAATAAAGACCAGTGTCTTTATGGGGAGAGCAATGGGCCCACTTAGGAGGCCTCCGCTCATATGGTTTTTATATCCATCCCCACTAACCATAACCATATCACCCACTGCCTTCATGCCGGTGAATCAAACTTTATGTCTACCAAGAACTTTTATGTAAGGTAATGTTGAAAAGTTGTGGTTAGTTTTGGTCAAACCTCAAAAGTAACATTTTGTACAATCTTACACAATAGATCACACACTCAGGGTACATGTTACAAATGAGTCTCATCTACAAGCATATCATTTTTATTTCAGTATTTCTAAAATTACTGAGTTAAAGCCATAAGCTGTGGCAGGCAGCCATCTTTAATTTACTTGACTTTGAAGTGGTACATTACCTGTAGAGCCAGTGATAATTTTCTGAAAGTTTCATTAACATCCATCTGATGGTTTGTGAGATATTTTGCTAGACAAAATGAGCAAATTCCAATTAAGCTAATTCCAAGGTTTTAGGCAAATATCTTGCACAGAGTGTATAGCCAACTATCTGTAAAACTAACTCATGGACATTTTGGTGTCCATAGCAAAACTTTGAGTAAGTTTTTGATGAGAGAATGACTTTATAAGATGGTTTGAAACGTAAAAAAGTCGATTTTGCAAAAATCTCCCCCCGCAACCATTTTACATCCTGTGAGAGGATAAATGTCTGACACAATTGATGTGATGATTGATAAGATTACATGGCAGGATAAATAAATAGTTTAAAAACACAAATTATGAACTTTCTGTACAACAAATCAGCCCATCACAGTATTGTGTATGTATGTATACAGTATACATATTTAGATGATGATTTAGGTCAGGAATCAGCATGTGGAGGCTGGACTAAATCTTGGTTAAATATTTGTAAATCAGTGGATAACCCTCAGTAACGATGGGAYCATGACTCTCAGTACGTCCCACCTGCTGAGCTCTGTACTGTTGGATGGATGTCAATGCAAGGTCAGGGATTCCTGTTCACATTATCAGCTGCATGTGTTCAGCTCAGCCTGTTGTTGTGTACATTCATGAGCCGCTGGCCCTCCCTCTTTCTCTCTAACTCCCATCCTATTCTCTCCTGCTGCCTCTCTTGCTGTTGTCCCTTCATGGCTGCTCAGTGGACTCTCCCTCTGATCCTCTCTGGGTGCCTGTTGGCATGTTTAGCCCTGAACCCTCCTGATAAGCCTCCTCAGCTGTCCAACCTGCCCCCATCACTGGGCTTCAACAGCAGCAGTAGAGGCGTCTCTGTGGACACGCCCATGGTTCTGACAGTGTTCAGCGTGGACTACCACCTTGTCCAGGCTCCCTTTGAGATTGTGTTGTGGATCATGCTGGCATCTCTGGCCAAGCTGGGTAAGTCGCATCTTCAGTGGTACAGGAGACCACATTTTGGTTGCAGTAGAGTAGTTCAATGCAACTATTAGGCTAATGTATTGAAACCTGACTCATATTGTACCCTTTATTGTGGGTTAAATAAACTACTGTGGAAGTTTATTAAATKAAAATCAGTTTTCTCAACTACAGTTTGTAGATGCATCTACTGCAAGCTAGAACTCTACAAAGATAAAAAAAAATATGTGAAAATGCATACAATCAGAATTTAAAAGGTATTTAAGAAGAATCCTTGTTTTGGGAACAAAATGGTGAGAAACTATTTGCTAGCAAACAATCCAACACTTATCCTTCAACCAGAGGGTTATCAGTTTGACCTCCAGCATTTTATTAGTGTGTCATGGCAGAGGAACAAAAAACAAGATTATTTAATATTTACCAGCGAACAGGTAAAATRCTAAAGTTTTTGGGATGCATTACTCCATGCGTAACTGGTAAAAAGCTTTTAAACAAAAATATGCTTCATCTAATGCTTAGGTGTTGTCCCCTGAATGGCCCTCACCGCTGCAGGTTTCCATTGGTCCGGTCGTGTCCCAGTGGTTGTCCCAGAAAGTTGTGTTCTCATTATGGTGGGCCTCCTGGTTGGGGGTGTGATCTACAGTGTCCGCCACTCTGCTCCACCAACTCTGAGCGCTGAAGCCTTCTTTTTATTCCTACTGCCACCTATAGTKTTAGATGCTGGATACTTCCTGCCAGGGAGGCTGTTCTTTGAAAACCTTGGCACCATTCTCTGGTTGGTGAATCCTAAATGTTTCCTTTTAAAGTAACTATATGTTTTTTTTTGTCTGTGGTGTGTGTATATGCTGTAACTCATGTGCCTCTCATGTGAAAAGTCTATGTTGCACATTTCCAGGTACGCATTGCTGGGAACCTTGTGGAACGTTCTGGGCATCGGCCTGTCTCTGTACGGTGTTTGCCTGCTCGCTCCAAGCTCTCTAGGAGATATATCCCTGCTCCACTGCCTGCTGTTTGGGTCTATGATCGCTGCTGTGGACCCAGTGGCTGTGCTCTCTGTTTTCCAGGAGATGCAGGTCAACGAGCAGCTGCACATCTTGGTGTTTGGAGAGTCTCTGCTTAACGACGCCGTTACAGTGGTCAGGGCAGGAATGGTACGAGTGTCCAGTCAGGATGWCTTTAGCGTGACAATGTTTCAGGATGTGCTTCTTTTCTCGCCAGGTACTTTACAAACTGTTTGAGTCCTTCCTGCGGCTGCCGTCAGTGACAGGACTGGATGTGTTGCTGGGGGGTTGCAGGGTCATGGTGGTGGGCCTGGGAGGCTTGTTTGTAGGTCTATTCTTCGGCCTGCTGGCGGCCCTCACCTCACGGTTCACTTCAAGAGCCCAGGTCATCGCTCCCCTCTTTGTCTTCCTCTATTCCTACTTGTCCTACCTGACGTCAGAGATGCTTCACCTCTCTGGGATCACAGCGTGAGTGCTGCTGAGCAACAGCCCAGCTCCTCTACGGGTTCAAGGAAGACAGATTTTAAGGKCAACTCTTTGTTTCCCTCCACTCCACAGGATTGTGACTTGTGCTGTGACCATGAAACAGTATGTTGAAGCCAACGTGTCCGAGCGCAGCAACACCAGCATCCAGTACTTCCTGAAAATGTGGAGCAGTGTCAGTGAGACCCTAATCTTCATCTTCCTGGGGGTGTCCACCATACAGGACATCCATATGTGGAGCTGGCCTTTTGTCTGTTCCACACTGCTGCTCTGCCTCGTCTGGAGGGCGACAGGTATTTATCACAACTTTTAAAGGTGAAAGGTAGGCAACAATGTTTTTGCCTCTCTGTCTGCATGCGTCTGTTAGTAAATATCTCAAGAACCCAGCCGATTACTTTCAATGACATTTTCAGAAAATAATAATTAGATGTATATTTACAACTGATTAACATTTGTAGTGAATGTGATATTGTATAATGTGAWACTTCAGCACAAAACTCTCTAAAACTCTGTCAATATTACTTCCTTAAACAGACAAGAAGGAACACAGTTTTAAGGAGAATTAGAAGGCTGCATATGATGCACAACATCCTTTAAAACAMCAAAAGTCACCAACTCAAACTGCTGACAAGCAGCTGAGGATGAAGAAGGTGAAGAGGGGTGTGTATCTAACCGAGCTTCCTATTTTCACTCCCTTTCAGGTGTCCTCCTGCTCACTGCTGTGGTGAACAAGTTTCGGAGGAACACTGTGACTTTCCGAGACCAGTTCATCATCGCCTACGGTGGCCTGAGAGGAGCAATCTGCTTTTCCCTGGTCTTTTTGATTGATGACTTCCCAAAGAAAAGACTCTTCATCACGACCACCATCGTGGTCATTCTCTTTACGGTCTTTGTACAGGTCGGGAAAGTAAAAATAAATGACAATAAAACACGTTTTTATTTATTGAATGATAACTTTTTAACGTTGGGCTTAAGGGGATGACCATAAAACCGTTGGTTGAGCTTCTGGATGTGAAGAGGAAGAAGAGAGCCTTGCCAACCATCAGTGAAGAAATCCACAGCAGGGTGAGAAATTACTCGGAGTTTGATTCTCAGTAAACAAAGAAATCAAAAGAATAAAAAAACAAAAGAAATAAACATGATGCCTGAATGGCTGTTATATKTTTTTTCTAGAAAAGTAAAATAACACCACATGTACCAAAGTTTATTTTTTTATAGACCTAAAAGAGCAACATGAATTATTGGGGTTTACCTTCAACAAAACCCCTCCATCATGGCACAGTGTACAAATAAATATATAAAATGTAATCCATTGTAATATTTTAGCAAGTAGGTATCTAATAAAGAAACACATTACATTTAGAATCACAAATAATAACACAACATCAGGATTTATACAGGAAATGAACATTTGTGTGTTGATGACAAGTTTGCTCTCAGCTCATAGATCACCTGCTGGCTGGAATAGAAGATGTGGTTGGATAYTGGGGACAGTACTACTGGAAAGACAAGTTAGTTTTACTCGTTAAACTTTTACTTCACCTTCTACTTGAGTTTTTAA
>NW_013953298.1:163448-165882 GCF_001266775.1 Austrofundulus limnaeus
TGTGTGTGTGTGTGTGTGTGTGTGTGTGTGTGTGTGTGAGGTTTGAACAACTCAACAAGAAATACCTTCGACGGTTCCTGATCGGAGAAGAACATCAGGCTCGCTCCAGCATCCTGAGAGTCTACCAGGAGCTGGAGAGGAGGGAACAGAGGGAGAATGAGGAGACTCCTGCAGTGTAAGGACAACAAAATGCTCCTTAAAGCAGTAGTTCAGAGTTGTGGAGGCTTAATGAAAAAGTTACAAACATTAATATTAATTAATAACAAGTAATGAAAAGCATTTGATGTACCAGTTAGGAACTTGTGGTAAATAGCTTTTTGAACACCTTAGATTTGAAGAAATAAAGTTTAATTTTGACAGAYTGACTAACTAACTGCTAGTTCAAGCAGGATCATTGAAGTGCATTAATGTGCTTCAAAAAATCCAGTTTTCAAAATTTCATAGCAGTTTTTGCTTTCTAAACATTTACACCGTTTCCAGTTTTACTTTACACCAAAAGTGTTAAATCCTGGTCCTTTGGGGCCACAATCCTGCATATTTTAGAGGTTTCTCTGCTCCAACATGCCTGATTTGCATGAATGGATGATTAACATGCTTCTACAGAATTTAAAGAGGTAATTAAGTCAGTCCTCAAGGGCCGGTGTCCTGCATGTTTTAGGTGCTGCTCTGTTTCAACACAGCTGAACCTGGGGAGTGCTTYATTAGTAGGCCTCCTCAGTTTGTCATCAAGGTCTGCAGAGGCCTACTAATTAAGTACTCCTTAGGTTCAGCTGTGTTGAACCAGAGCAGCACCTAAAACATGCAGGACACYAGCCCTGGAGGACTGACTTGGACACCACTGCTCYAAAATATGCAAGATAGTGACCCTAAAGGACCAGGATTTGACACCCCTGCTTTATTCTGAAAGTAATATTCTGATAATCCTGCAGAAGTTTCTCCAGGCTGCAGTGGTAGAGATAGACAGCAGTTGGCTGCTGCTGATGTTAATATAAAATGGCGTTTACACAAACTATGAATGATTTAATGAATGATACTTTATTGATCCCATGAAGGGAAATTACAGTTTGGAACAACCCGTTCAAYAGACAAAACACAGCAGACTTGGAGAAGGTGCCCCGGGTCCAGCAGCCATAAGAGCCGCAACCCTTAAAAGAAAAAAGAAATTACCACATGAGGATAAGTGAAGATGGATGGATGGATGGATGGATGGATGGATGGATGGATGGTTGGTTTTAGAGTGTAGTTGACCCCAGCAATCAGCTTGTGGCTGCWCTGACTAGCCTTTAGCTCGCCAGTCTTATCAAAATAAAATGCAAAACTGAGGTTGTTCAAAAAGCCATCTACGACAGGTAGGATATTATTTATTAAAATAACTCCACAGAACCCTACTTCAAAAATTCTGAACAAGCGTTTTAATGGTTCAGTCCAAGCTAATAATTTTTTTACTATTATGTGTTTGAAAGTGTTCAGTACTTTGCAAATTATACACAGTAGATGTTACATAAACTGTATTATCACTTTAATGTCAAGTCTGATGCTTKTGAAAAATGAAAACAYGTCAGATTTCTGAACATGTGTGTGAATATTCAAATTTTGGTTTAAGTGTGGATCCTCGTCCCACCAGCCGTCCCCTCCTGCCAGAGGAGATGGACAGCATCAGGCGCATTCTCTCCAGAAACCTGCAGCGCTTTAACAACAAAGTACTTTAAATTAACATCATTTAGGAATCCTGTTGCACCCAACCAATACACAAAGTTAACACATACATTTGTTAAGAAGTCACAATTGAACTCCAGCAGACACCAGCTTACAGCAGACACGCCCTGCACCAGGATGTCACCACGGACAGGACCAGGAGGCCCCTTCAGCATCACCAGAGTCTTGGAGAGAGACGCAGATATAACACAATCACACACTGGCCACAGGTACAACATGCAGTTTTACAAGTACACACATCTAAGCCAGGAGCAAACTCTRAAATTAAGGTGACTGACTGATAAAAACTCAGAGTTTTTCCCCTCTAACTTRTATTTTTATTGTCAGGAGGAAAATGAAGAGTTCAGCGAGTCTCACTCAGGGAGACCAGGACTCAGCAGATCTCACACAGGTGAGCAGGAAATCAATTCATAGGTCAATATTAAATTATATCATTAGTTTTCTCAATCTCTTAGCACTCAGGGTTTGTGCTGGGGAAGATTCTCAGCCACCATGTTTGAGCTCCGTATCTCAAAAATGGACTGAGTGGCAGCTATCTTGAATTGTATTGACTCGAAAAGGAAATAGACCATGTTGTATTTAGAAACTGTCACAAATACGCATGTGCGTAGAGAGACGACCTAACGTGTTTGTTATGGCAATATTTATTTAACAACAGAGAGAAATATGTTGGTCCAGAATGAAGGTACTCCGTGGGATGATCAGCTGAGTTTTATTG
>NW_013953298.1:166882-169131 GCF_001266775.1 Austrofundulus limnaeus
CTCAAGTAAAGTACAGATACCCAAAAATTCTACTTAAGCACAGTAAAAAAGTATTTGTACTTAGTTATTTTCAAGTCTGTTAAGTTGTAAATAAAACATTTATTTGCCGTTACAAACCCCTCTCTCAAACTGGGATGGAGCGGTCTGGAAGTTGGAGGAGTTGAGGTGTGAAGGGCCACGTTTGGATTTAAAGAAACAGCCTCAAAATGAGCTGAAATGAGACAGTTCAGTAAAGGGGTGAAAGAGGGGCTTGTCTCCAAAGGACAAATTGTCACAGTCTGTCTTTTCTGCCTTCGTTTTCTAGTGTTTCTGTGTTCCCCTGTGTATCTCCCCTGCTGTCATTCCTCCAGCCCCGCCCAAGCTCACCTGTTTCCTCTTGTGTCTCCTCCAGGTGTTTCAGTTTCTTGTTGTCTGATTTAATTCTCCCTTTACATTCTGTGTCCTCTCTTCAGTGTTTGTCCGTTCATTGTGCTGTTTTCAGCTCGTGTGGTGTTCTCCTCCGTGTTCTTGTTCTCCTAAGATCAGCTTGTAAGTTTTTTGAGCTTCCTTGCCAGCCTTTTTGTTTGTTTAAATAAATCTTTTGTCACTTTCTGGATTTTTTGCCTGCGCCCTGGGTCATTCTGCCTGCAACCTCACACAAATGCTTCCATCTTTTGCCCCGATTTGAGGGACAGGTCCGATGTATCCTTCATGTCCCATAATGCATTGCGGGCAGATCAGAGATTTTTTTTCTGCTGGTAATGGCGGACAAAGCGAGAGAAAAGAGAACAGACAGAAAAAATTTTTGGCGGTATAAAAATTAAAGTTTCAAGCGGCTGTGTTGTTAATGCTTTTGCCATTTGTATTTGCATATTTTTAAATATTGATCTTGTCTGAAATAAAACGCGCTGTTATAGCGAAACAAATGTGCAGTTCTTTAAATATTGCCTTCAAGCTAATGTTGTTTTGCGATATTTAAAATACTAATATATTGGTATTTTTTTAATTTCAATCTAATTCTGTTTCTGTTTACACCATCCACTTTTTCCACTCTACCAAAGACCCGGCCCACATAGACCGGGTAGGTCAGGTCCTTCGGAGGACCCAACCTCTGAATTTGGACATAGCCAAATGTCCAAATGTGTTTTCTGAGGTTCATTAACTATGGCAGCCATTTTTACTTGTGTGATTCAGGTCGACTCCTGAAGATAATCAGTTGTAGAAGGACACTGCAAAACAGACAAACTCATTAACACCAACTGAGAACTGTATTATTGCTGACTTTACATGGTTGTGGGTGACAATAAAGCTTTCAAACATACAATAAGCCAATAAAGACTGAAAATAAGAGCATAGAAACACATTATCACACTCTTCCACATTAAAGTGTCTTCTCCACTCCTGGCAGTGTGCTCCATTAGCCCAAGGCTGCAAGACTCTTCGGCCTCAAATCAGACCCATCCTGTGGATTCAAAAGAGACTGAAGAGGGCCAGGTTTCTCCCCAGCAGCAATCACCCGCAGAGAGAGTTCTGAAGAAACAACTCAGCTTTGTTTTGGAGAATGAGAAACAGCAATGAAGACAAAGCATGGTGTGAATCAGTGCTTTTATTTGAGCCATAGATTTTTCAGACAAAAAGCTCTGTAACCTGGATGAAGTGGTTGTGTCATCTTGAGTGTTTGCTGTTATACAATAAAGCTTTCTGAATAGGCTTGTGGGAAGTGTAAGGGTCATTTACATCTTCAGTCTAATTMATTTTCAAAGTGGTGATCCAAGGGTAAAATACCTTGCAGTCATAAAAACTCCTACCCACTGCAGGCTTTTAGGTTTGGAGAGGGTTCCCGCACAGTCAGTTTAACCCCTCCCCACCAACACCCTCGACTGGAGCAAGGTGTTGGGGGGGGGGGGGGGGGGTTAGACTTCCTGAACCTAATTAAACAGTTGCTTCTGGGAACTTTAAATTATTTAGTACAAACAATACAAAGCAATACAACTACAAAAACTGCATCTCTGTTTGGATATATCATTTAAGTCTCTAGCGAGATTCTCAACATGGGAAATTCTCCCCACCACCTTTAAAGGGTGTAAAGTATGTGTTTCTCAGGCATACAATTAAATACTATACCATAATAAAGTATCTTTGTCACCTTTAGCTGTTACTAAAATGCTGTTTTTATGTTTAAATGGAAAATAAACTTATTGTTGTGGAATACTTATATCTGTATCACCTTGACACTGACCACTTGTTCCTGTTCCTGAAGATATGAACAC
>NW_013953299.1:0-3525 GCF_001266775.1 Austrofundulus limnaeus
CGTAACATATTCAAAGGGAAGGAGTAACGTAACATATTCAAAGGGAAGGAGTAACGTAACATATTCAAAGGATAATTAGCAGCACTGGTGTGTATGTAGTTGACAGGTGTAACTGCCGTCAGGTGGGCAGGTGTGTTGTGTGTGTAGCTGAGGACAGGTGTACCTGCCGTCAGGTGGGCAGGTGTGTTGTGTGTGTAGCTGAGGACAGGTGTACCTGCCGTCTGGTGGGCAGGTGTGTTGTGTGTGTAGCTGAGGACAGGTGTACCTGCCGTCAGGTGGGCAGGTGTAGTGTGTGTGTAGCTGAGGACAGGTGTACCTGCAGTCAGGTGGGCAGGTGTAGTGTGTGTGTAGCTGAGGACAGGTGTACCTGCATTCAGGTGGGCAGGTGTGTTGTGTGTGTAGCTGAGGACAGGTGTACCTGCCGTCAGGTGGGCAGGTGTAGTGTGTGTGTAGCTGAGGACAGGTGTACCTGCTGACAGGTGGGCAGGTGTGCGGCAGCAGGGGGATCACAGTGTTACTTAAACACTCGCAGAGTGGACATAAAAACTCTCCTTTCTCCACATCGTAGCTGGTGTGACCTCTGAGACGCTGCTGACGTCTCTGCTCCTTCAGCTGCACCGCCTCAAAGTACCTGAAGACAAACAGGTGTGGAGGACTCACATTACCTGCCCTGTGAGCTGCTGATTGGTCAGATTAGAGCTGCGATGCCTCACCTCTGCCAGCAGGTGGCATGCATTATGTGTCCACAGCTGGCTGTGTGGATCCCCAGGGACAGGTCAGGGTGCATGAATAAGGGCTCATGGTGCTCTGAGAAAGACGGACAAGTTGAGCAGCAATCAGGAGCAGACAGGTGAGTGTCACACAGGTGTGTGTAGCTCAACAGGTGAGTGTCACACAGGTGTGTGTAGCTCTCAACAGGTGAGTGTCACACAGGTGTGTGTAGCTCAACAGGTGAGTGTCACACAGGTGTGTGTAGCTCAACAGGTGAGTGTCACACAGGTGTGTGTAGCTCAGCACACCTGGGTTAGGAAGGCTGCGGCTGCGATTCTTGGACAGAACTGTGGACCTCTGGATGAACGCTGCCAGGACCATTGCTCTGCCGTGACCTTTGACCTCTTGTTCCTCCTGACACAGAATGCAGGTGACCACCTGACGGCGCTCTGCCCTGCCCATCCTCCAGGGACCAACGCACACCTGAGAGGAACAGGTGAGCTCTGAGCTGGGAGGACTAGAAGGAGACAACCAAAACATTTGGATGAGCAGGACACAGCATGTGCACACATTAGCAGCTCCCAGGTGTTTCCAGGTGTGTGAGCAGGTGTACCTGTGCTCGGCAGCAGAGGTGGAAGCCTCCAACTCCTCCATGCTCTGCTGGAACAGCTCTTTGTTCTCGTTGATGAAGTGTTTCTGCATCTCTGACATCTGAGCCATGATCTTCTCCCTGCGGAGCCGAGCCATCTCTGCTTTCCTCTTCCTCTCTGCCTTGTCCTTGTCCCTCATCGTCTGCTTACAACAACGACAACGTCCCGGGAAATCAATCAATCAATCAATCAATCAATCAATCAATCAATCAATCAATCAATCAATCAATCAATCATTAAATAAATTAATAACCAGTCAGTCAGTCAATCTTCACGTTGTTTCTTATATTGGAACAATAAAACAGTTTCCATCAGCCACAGGTAAAGAACAGGAAGTTGTTCTGACCTCCTCCAGATGCCAGCCCTGGTTGGCCGAGGTGCTGAATGTAGATGATGTTCGCTCTCTGATGGTTTTAATGTTTCCCACCATCTGTTCACCAACACACACACACACACACACACACACAGACACACACACACAGACACATCAGCTGGACGTCCACCTGCCACCCATCCCTGCAGCTGGGACAGCAGTGTTTGTTTATGATTTTCTTCATGTAGAAACTGGACTGTGGTGGTCTCAGATACAGGTTTAAAGTCTCCTGTAATGGTCTCTGAAGGACTGAGAAGTTCTTAGTCATCAGAGAACGTCAACACAACACCAACTGGACTTCTTTAGTTGTGATTCAGTTCAAATAAACTGAATAGAGTTCTGTTCCTGCAGGTCCACGTGGAGTTTAAACTGAAAAAACTAAATAATTCAGTCTAATGAAGTCAGCATTCAGCTGTAAATCTTCACTTATTACAGTTTCCCACGCTGAGCAGCACACCTGGGATGCAGAAGCTCGGTGTGGTTTGCTTGGCATGAAAATCCATTTCCTCTAAAGCATTTTGAATTGAAAAAGGACTGCACTGAGAAGTATTAGGATCCCAGCAGACATGGTTTCACCAGGGGTTTGCTAGTTGTTCCTGTTGATGACCTGCAGGAGTCGTGCAGGAGGGGTGTTCTGTGGTGAGGAAGCTCAGCTTGGAGACACAGTCCAGAGGAGGAGCTGGTCCTAAAAGGAGGTTCTAATCCCAGCCTGCAGTTTGTGCTCCCCTGCCTGCTGCCTCAGGACACTGCAGGATTTATCCAACATGAATGAGTCACAGTCAGACTCTGAGCATGTTGTTGATGAGAGGATAACATTAGAACGTGATATAAAACTCAGAAAGGCTGCTGCTTTAAATGTTTCCCTGTTATTTATCAGAACTAGTAATGTTTAGGAGGTGAGCCTTCTCTTTTCTTCCAGGAGCCCCTGTAAACTGAGCAGACCACAGTGACATCAACACGTACCTTTAGAATCCAGGTGATCATGTCTTTGTGGACCTCCAGGTGAGGTGCGTTCTGCAGACTCTCTAATAAAGCCAGAACACTTCCTGAAGTACTGGGACCTTCACCTGGACCTGGACACACACAGACAGAATGAAGGAGACAAAACAAAAACTAGAAAAAAAATATTTCAGACAAATCAGAAATACTACATGAATGACTTCATGTTTGTGTGTGTGTGTGTACTGACGTGTGATCTTAGATGTGTAGTTAAAAATGATGTCGTCCTCTGTGCTGCTGTTCTCCAGCTGCTGCTGCTCCTCCAGCAGAGCCATGCCCACCAGGTGGAGTGTCTACATGTGGGAGGACAAAGGGAACGCACAAACACAGGAGTCACATCAGCCAGTTCACCATCACCTCACCTGGTGCTTCCAGTTCGTTTTAACCCACTCCACTGGGAGCTGCTCTCAACCTTTTACATAGCAGATACAGAATCTGATTTATAAAACTGGAACAAAGACCAGAACATGAATGTTAGACTAAAACTGAACAAACAGCTGGATACAAGTACTTGTTAAAACTCAGGCCTGTACTGTTTGTCCCTAGAGTACCCAGTGTACATGTAGGCTATATATATATCTACACAGTATCTCACAAACGTGAGTACACCCCTCATATTTTAGTAAATATTTAATGACACTTTGATAAAACAGTCAGTGTACAGCCTGTGTAGTGTCCCTGAAACAGTCATTACTGTGTAAACCACTGGCAACAACAACTGCAGTGTTTCCATTAATTCAGAAATGTTATTAAAGTCACGTGAATACGTTTGTTCTCATGATAAGTCATTAC
>NW_013953299.1:8272-9096 GCF_001266775.1 Austrofundulus limnaeus
CAGTCAGTGCTACAGTCAGTGATACAGCCAGTGCTACAGTCAGTGCTACAGTCAACGCTACAGTCAGTGTTACAGTCAGTGCTACAGTCAGTGATACAGCCAGTGCTACAGTCAGTGCTACAGTCAACGCTACAGTCAGTGTTACAGTCAGTGCTACAGTCAGTGATACAGCCAGTGTTACAGTCAGTGCTACAGTCAGTGCTACATTCAGTGCTACAGTCAGTGCTACAGTCAGTCAGTAATACAGTCAGTGCTACAGTCAGTGCTACAGTCAATACTACAGTCAGGGCTACAGTCAGTGCTACAGTCAGTGANTCAGTGATACAATCAGTGACACAGTCAGTGATACAGTGAGTGCTAAAGTCAGTGATACAGTCAGTGATACAGTCAGTGCTACAGTCAGTGCTACAGTCAATGCTTCAGTCAGAACTACAGTCAGTACTGTGTCTGTACTACAGCCTGTGCTACAGTCAGTAATACAGACAGTGCTACAGTCAGTGCTACAGTCAGTAATACAGCCAGTGCTACAGTCAGTACTGTGTAGGTACTACAGCCAGTGCTAGTCTGTACTGTGTCAGTACTACAGCCAATGCTACAGCCAGTGCTATGGTCAGTGCTACAGTCAGTGTACAGTCAGTACTACAGTCAGTGCTACAGTCAATGATACAGTCAGTGCTACAGTCAGTGTATAGTCAGTGCTACAGTCAGTGCTACAGTCAGTGATAAAGTCAGTGCTACAGTCAGTGCTACAGTCAACGCTACAGTCAGTGTTACAGTCAGTGCTACAGTCAGTGATACAGCCAGTGCTACAGTCAGTGCTACAG
>NW_013953299.1:9124-9556 GCF_001266775.1 Austrofundulus limnaeus
TCAGTGCTACAGTCAGTCAGTAATACAGTCAGTGCTACAGTCAGTGCTACAGTCAATACTACAGTCAGGGCTACAGTCAGTGCTACAGTCAGTGATACAGCCAGTGTTACAGTCAGTGCTACAGTCAGTGCTACATTCAGTGCTACAGTCAGTCAGTAATACAGTCAGTGCTACAGTCAGTGCTACAGTCAGTGCAACAGTCAGTGCTACAGTCAGTGCAACAGTCAGTGCTACAGTCAATACTACAGTCAGGGCTACAGTCAGCGCTACAGTCAGTCAGTAATACAGTCAGTGCTACAGTCAGTGCTACAGTCAGTGCTACAGTCAGTCAGTGCTACAGTCAGTGCTACAGTCAGTGCTACAGTCAGTGCTACAGTCAGTGCTACAGTCAGTGCTACAGTCAGTGCAACAGTCAGTGCTACAGTCAGTGTA
>NW_013953299.1:10772-13794 GCF_001266775.1 Austrofundulus limnaeus
ATAATAATAATGTCAGAAATTATGTGTGTTATGGATTTATTAACAGAAGAGAAACAGGAAATCTGGTCTCATTTTAAGTGAGCAGATTAGATCTTGTTTACCTTGACGTGGATGTGGTCTGACCACAACTGAAACTAATAATCTAACTGGTTACATCACAATATAACTCCTAATTTCAGTCCATACAATGTTGATTTGAATAAAATAAGAAAAAAGTAAAAACTGCCAATATTTACTGTATCTACAAGCCTGATGTCATTTAAGACATCTTTAAGTAAAATTATGACTAGTCAGAACAAAAAGTGAGATATCTCAAATTTACTTTCTGACCAGTCAAAATGTAATTGTTGATTTCTGAAAGATATGTTTCAGATGGTCAGTAATTTATTGCAGACAACTTGAATTAGAGCCTCCATACAACTTAATGGTAAGTCTGACATTTATACTGGTCAGAATGTGTCTGCTGTTGAGCCTAACTTGGTGCAGATACCCACTGTGTTGTAGGCAGGGCTGTTAGTGGGGTGTAAACAGAGGGGTAGTGTTGAGACTTTCAGCCTGTGCTGGTACTCATGCACTGATCTAAACCTGTACAAGTCATATACCACGGGGTATATGACTTTTAAAAATATTTTTCCAATGCGAGAGTTGGCAGTTCGATTCCCCATTGCCTCTAATGTGTGTCACGTCAGTGTGTGAATGTGATTTAAAGCACTGATTAGTCTCCATGGAGTAGAGTGCTGTGTGAATGAGGACAGATTGTAGTGTGAAATTACTATAAAAGTACATCCCTCCTGACCGCCAGAGGGCGGTGCTGAAAGCACTGAATGTTCCCTTTGCGCATGCGCCGTTTGAGCTGTAATACCAACAGAGTCACACCTGTGACCAATCAGATGACTAATCAGAGTACATAGCTTGGCATCATCCGAGGCTCTTCCTCTTTTCTTCTTGCGTACGGTTTGTTTTCTTGTGGAATATTTTACCGGCGTTGGACGTTCCGATTGCCAGTTGGCTGGAGTAGCGGCGTATCGCCCTCCAAGGGGCTGCAATGGACTTCTCTTTGAAACAAAGAGGTACCTGCTGTTTGTTGGTGTGACGGTGTTTTCGCCTGATTCCCCAACATGCAGCGTTTTTTTTCTTGCTATCGCTGTTTGCTACACCGGAGTTACGGTGTTAGCCTTTCTAAGTTTGATGTGCAAATAGGTTGGTGAAGGCAGCGTTTTCGCCCCTGCTCCCAACTTATTCAATCTCAGTTTTTGTTAGTCGAGCTAACGGTGTTAGCCTTATTTAAGTTGATGTGCGATTTAGTTGGTGAAGGAAACATTTTCGACCCCTCCCAACTTTTTCAGCCTCAGTTATTGTTATTAAAGCTAACGGGGTTAGGCCTTTTTGAGTTGGTGCGCGAATTGGTTGGTGAAAGCAACGTTTTTTGTCCCCTCTCCCAACTTATTCAGCTCGAGTCTTGTTATTGAGCTAACGGTGTTAGCCTCTCTGTGTTGGTGTGTGGATTAGTTGGTGAAGGTAGCGTTCCGCCCCAACTCCCAACTCTTTCAGCCTGAAATTTATTAGTTGCACTAATGGTCTTAGCCTTATGAGTTCTTTATTTATTTTGTGGCATAGACGGCTCCCACTGTTGTGCGGGTTGTGGGGCTGGGCTTGAGGCAAAGGATGGCCACGATCTATGCCCTGCCTGCCTCGAACACGACCACCTGGTGGAGGCTCTGTCCGAGAACCCCTGCATGGATTGCAGTTATATGCCCGGCGCAGTGAGAGTGACTTGGCTGGCCAATTGGACCCCGAGCATGATGATGGTCTTCCCCCTCCTGGTCAGATGGCCGTGCCTAGGCACTCTAAGCGCAGGGCTGCCAAGGTCGCTGTCACCCCTTATAAAAAGAAAGGCAGGTCAAACCTGATCAGGGTCTTTCCAGGAAGGTTGCACAGCTGTCTGCAGAGTTGGCAGAAATGCAATCCCTTTTTCAAATACGCCAGCTGGGTGTACCAACGGGGTCCCCAACCATGCCTGAGCCAACTATGGAGGAGGACATGTTGTCTTTGGCTGCCTCTGTCTCTCACTTTAGAAGTGAGGAGGGGGCACAGTCGTCCCACGCTTCGGAGACTGGCTCACGCTCCTCATCTCAGGGTGCTGCTAGTGTGTCAGGTGATGGCTCTACGCAAGACATTATGCATCTGGCTCTAAATCAGTTGCAGCTAGACGTTCCGAAGGTAGAGGAGTCCATTCCTGTGTGTCTTTTTCAGATGTGGGCGGGCCCCCACCCCCTTTTCGGTTTCTCCATCAGAGGAGTACCTGAGGGAGCTGCATGCCTGTTGGCGGGACCCTAGGGCCTTTTCGCGCCTCAACACAGATGGTCGGGTGTTGGCGGCTATGCATGGCAGGGTCAAGGAAGGCTTGGATCAAATGCCTTCGGTTGAACCTGCAGTTGCCTCACTCATTGTGCCACCGGATGAGGCTCTGCATCATGATGTTAGGTGCCAGCGGCCCCAATGTCGCATTACAGATGACCTCATCTGTAAGGCTTATAATTCAGGAGTGCGCGCTGGCCGCCTTGGCAACTCCCTGGCACACCTCATGTTTGCCCATTCTGCATCCCTTCAGGATGCTAGTGGGACAAATACCGCCACCAGCTTTAGTGATGCAGCGCTTCAGGCCTTTGCACTTATGATGAGGGAGCTTGGACGTGTGATGTCCACCTGGTTCAGGCTCGCAGAAGGGTCTGGCTGGCTCAGTCCACATTCACCAAAACATGCTGTAGGACCATCCGTAATGTTCCTGCGGTGCCAGGGGAGTTGTTTGGTTCTGCTGCAGTGGAAGCTCTGGAACGAACTGTCCAGGCACAAAAAACTAGGCAGCAGCTTTCAGGCCTTCACCCTGGTGAAAAAAAAACTTTTCTATTGTTTATTTTCTTTGTCTTTGATTTTATTTTTTACACTTATAAGAAGAAAATCATTTTAAAGTGTTTTTATTTTCTTTAAGTGAATAGGACAAAGTCCTATATATATGTTATCT
>NW_013953299.1:15091-16836 GCF_001266775.1 Austrofundulus limnaeus
GTTTAATCCTGTTCATATATCTAAAAATAAATTACTTTATTTTGAGAAATCTGTTCAGGTCACAAGTTTTCATTTCTCATTCATGAGCAGATTTACTTTTCATCATTGTCTGAGATTTCATAATGCAAAGATCTTGAGTGAGAGTTGTTTTGTGAGATTGGGCTGGTCCTAGTTTCATAGAGTGATTCTTACAACTGTTAGTCAATGGTAGGGGGGGTCTCATTCTTTTTAAATTAATTTGTGCAGCTCAAGTTTATTTATTAAATTTTTCTGCTTTTATTTCCAATTATGTCAGTTTCAGTCCTCCATAAGAGAGCAGTCTAACCGCTATGTTAAAATAAAGAATGTTGAGCATCTTGTGAAATTATTCTTTGGTGTTGGAAAGAAATATTTAATCTTTTAGTACATCGGAATAAACTTATCAATAGCTATCAAAACTTTGAAACAATTGTGCAAATGACTATGATAAACTGAAGCTTTATTGGAATTAATGGCTGCATAGACAGATTATAATTTGGATGGAAGCATGTTACACTAACCCCGGATTTACCAAGTAGGGGTCTCTGCGGATGAGTGGGCGTGTCACAACGAAAGGCGATTCTAAAGCGACACACCTGATTTGATGGACTTTGTTAAAGGGACACACCTGACAAGACAACCAAAAAAAGGGGCGTCACCATACGGCACCACCTGATTGGACAAGAACAAAAGGGGCGTTACTGTACGGCACCACTTTTTCTGGAGACCCCTACTTGGGTCACATTTCTCCTGGTTAACCTTAGTGTTGGGGTCAGGGTCAGGCTATAAAGAGGTCAAGCAGGGTCTAAGGATACCGTCAGGTAGACCTCGTAGCCCACAGTGTTTATGCTTTAGACACGCCCACTCTTGTGACACGCCCACTTTGATTCTGCAGACAACCCCTTCTCAGATTTACACTGCATGCGACTCCGCTCCGCTGCGCTGTGCAGTTCGCAGCTGTTCATTTGCAACCCAATTCATACAGCGTCCACTCCGCTCAGCTCCGCTCCGGTGCGACACACAGAGGAGGAGGGTGTGCAGGAAGGAGATCACGTGATAAATCCAGTGATAAATGTGGAAGTCAGAGCAAAAAGTGATTAATTCTGTGAAAGATGTACTCCAAAAACAGCTGGAAACATTGATATAAAGGCTTTTGATATCAATGTTGAAACTGTATCACTGTATCGTCTTTTTGAAACTTATGATTTCAAAATAAAATCCACGTGTATCATGTTTGTACACACATGCTTAATGCTACATGTTTCCATCTGCTTCCCAAACAGAACCATACATTCTGACAGTTTGTGTAGAAACGTATCCACATACTTATTAATATAGCTGCAATTTAGACAAAATTATGGTGTCTTATTTTGTAAATATGGATGTTGTGCTCATTCTTCTTCTTGTTGGTGCGACATAATCTTTAAAAATTGACTCCGGCGCAGCTCCGGCATCCGGCAGAAATAGGGTTGGATCTAATTTTGACGTATCGCTGTCCACTCACTGCAGCCGTGCGCAGCTAGTGTAAACACTCTCATTGATTATAATGGGTGTGTATTTGCTGCAGAAGTCGGACCAGAGCGGAGCTAAGCTGGAATGCATGTAGTGTAAATTAGGGTTAATAGTAAATACCTGTCAAGTCTCCCGTTTTGGCYGGGAAACTACCAGATTTTACCCCTCTTTCCTGTCGTCATCCCGAATTATTATTTTCCTGGAAATTTCCCATA
>NW_013953299.1:18127-19672 GCF_001266775.1 Austrofundulus limnaeus
GGGATATACATCCACTTTGATAAAAGGTAAATACACATAAATTAAGTAGGCCTAGTATTGATCTTGTTCGTTCTAGGCAGTTGATATTCTTGCAAAAAATTTCTATCTTTCAGTGCCACAAGATGTGAAATCTACAAAGAATTTGTAGATTTCACTGATTTAGACCACCTGAAGCTCCTCAGGTACTACAGCACCAGATGGCTGAGTCTTTTATCCTGCATCAAAGAGTGTTGAACCAGTGGGATGCACTGCAGGTAAGGATCCATCAGATATATATGCACTTTACTATTTTTTTTTTTCATTTTACTCTTGTATTGCCAGTCTGTGCCCCTCTGTACTGTAGGCCTACTTCAACAGTCATGAGGATGTAGAGAGGAGTGCCAAAGTGTGTGATCTGGCAAGCCATCTGTGTGATCCAGTTGTGAAGACTGCTTTCCAKGTGTGTGTCAGTGATACTGCATGAATGAGTGAATAATACTAAATTATTAATTAAATATTATAATATTGTATTGWAGCATTTTTATGTTACTGTTTTRTTGTGATAAATGRTATTTTCTGCAGTCAGAGGGAGTACAAAGTCACAGACTTGAAGAGGAGAGGATCAGGAGGATCCTGGGGTACCTCAAACCAGCCAGTGCCATTGTGGGTGTACCTTTCAGGGAGGTGGAGTAAAGACATAGACATCAGTTGGCTGATGAAGAAGTCTTTATTGGAGCAGACACAAAGGCATTCATGAAAAGCACAGAGCTCCCTGTGTCAGCTGAGAAAAAAAAATCTTTCATTGAGTATATAATCTATCAGCTATACAATTATGATATAATGTTTGAGATTATAGGCTGCCATTTTCTTCTAATGATGTTCTAGATCTGTGAGAAGATTCTATAAAGCAGTGGTTCAGAAGATGTTCTCCTCCTTTCCTCTCCACCTTCCACTCCTGAGGGACCTGAAAATGCTGGACCCTGCTGCTCGCCTCAACATTACTCCACGGACAGGTAGATGTTAGTCAGTTTGGCATTGTTTAGTCAAACACTTGTTTTACTTAACAGTGGAAAGACTAGGGGCCCTGTTTCCTCAGTTGAACTTGAGTGAGGATAGGCTGAGAGAAGAACTCGTTGACTACCAGGTGACAGATAGCAAGCAACTTCTACAAGAAGACAAAATTGACCGATTCTGGGGTCTGGTAGAGAAGGACGTGAGGTTCAGTGAACTTCCAAGACAAATGAAGGCTTTACTGTGCATTCCCCACAGCAATGCCAGTTCTGAAAGGGTGTTTAGTATGGTGAGAAAGATTGTTACAGAGAATAGGATGTCATTAGACAACAGCACTGTTTGTGCTTT
The DNA here is from genome assembly GCF_001266775.1 of Austrofundulus limnaeus. Lineage (NCBI taxonomy): Eukaryota > Metazoa > Chordata > Actinopteri > Cyprinodontiformes > Rivulidae > Austrofundulus > Austrofundulus limnaeus. The sequence goes on from NW_013953299.1 coordinate 19,466, forward strand.
ACTCTCATGTAAAATCAACCACTCTGGTCCAGCCCACAAATACACTCCTTCCAAAAAAGTGTTAAAGGATGCAAAGTCTGCAACAAATCTGTTCAAGTCAGTGAATGCCAGAGAGCCACATGAGTGAACACGAGAAATTAAAAGAAAATGTGTAATGAAAATAAAATGTAAATGTTTCATTTAAAGTCAATCCACGTGTACAGGTGC
>NW_013953299.1:21072-26543 GCF_001266775.1 Austrofundulus limnaeus
TATGAATATAATATACAAGTTTCACTTTTTAAATGGAATTACTGAAATAAATCTACTTTTTCATGATATTCTAATTTTATGACCAGCACCTGTATATAAACTAAAATTATATGAAATAAATGTGTTTCAATTCTCTTTGGTGTTTTCATTTAGGTTCTATTAAAGGAACAACATATGTAAGAATGTTCACAGCATTTCAATGTCAACAAAGGTAGGCCTATCAGATTCTGATCACATAACTGTGGTTTGTAAATGGCCGACAGGTAGTTATTTTAGATTTCTTGTAAACCCGTCTTAAAATGTAAGGGGTCCTGGACTTTGGTTGGGCTATTGGGATGGCTCGCAGTGCCCAGCAGAAAATTTCCCTAATTTTTAAATCCAAAACTTGACAGATATGGTAATAGTGAACCAAAAGTCATCCCAGACTCAGAGGTTAATAGTAACTAAGTACATTTACTTTGTTACAGTACTTAAGTCTTTTTTGAAGATTTGTAATTTTACCAATTATTTTTAAATAGCTACTTTTACTTACATACAGTAAAGACTCAAACGGCGGTGGAAAGCATTCTGCTGTTGTCCTAAAGCATTTTGTTTTTTTCACCATTGGATCCCCATAGATGTGTCCTTGGGTGCAGACTGATAAAGGACTCCCTGAACGAAGATATGCATGCGTGGTAGACATGATCCTTCCCCTCCCTACCTACCTACCCCCATCCTTTATCTTGTGTCTGTCCCCAGACGAGGCCACAGAGTTGGAATAGAGAATTGAACTCTATACAGAGATCAGGACTCTGTGGAACTGTATACRTGGGATAACATCAGTTGGACTATGGAGGTCTCTGTATGGGGCAGGCACTTCCCCTTGACATCACCAGTTCCTCCACAATCCCTTCCCCCGTCCATATTTGTTTTCCTGTAAACCCACCCCCCCACCATATCCCCTCCCTGCTTGAGGCCTCTGCTTCTATCTGCAGAGTTGTTTTTTTCTAACAATGCTCGTGTGCTTACGTTTGCTAAACACAAGATCAAAGTTCTTTTTTTAACTCATCCTTCCTATATGTGTGTGTATTCCAAACTGCAAGGCAGTGCACGTCGTTGCACAGGGCCATGGACATTCGTTTCCCTGTGTCTGTCATGTGTATGTGTTTCTCTGGACGGATGTTCAAAACTGCAAATTTCGTTCTGCATTAAATCTTGATGTTGTGTTTGAACAACAATATATGATTCTTGATCTTCTTGATCTTGATCTTACTTTTATTTTGTTACATTTTAAAGCTAAAAATGATACTTTATTATTATTTTTATCTGAGCAGATCTTATATAATAAGATAAAATAATTCACATTAAAGGAACAGCAATTGTGAAAAAGTGATCTACTCTACTCTTATGTTTAGATTTTGGAAGATCTAAAAGCATCTGATTGACCTAGATCAGGGGTGCCCAACTAGTGGCGAYTCGTCACCCGCCAGCTGATTCCCAGGTGGTCCAAGGTCCAACCTTGCCGCGGAGCCTCTAGCACCGGCTTTGAGCATCGCATCCCGGTTCTGCCCTACAAGGTGAAAGTTGAATGAAGTTCCTGCAATGTTCCCCCGCGGAGCAATAAGCAAAAATCCTCCAAAATACGCACCGTTGGACCTCCTGCCGGCATGATTTYAGCCCTCCCTCCCGGGCTAGGAGTGTCGGATCCCAACCTGAATGGTYGGGTTTTAAAGACCTAGCTCTCCCCTACAAGAGTAAAGTTGATTGGAGTCTCTGCAACGTTCCCCTGTGGAGATATAAGCAAAAAACCTCCAAAACTATGCACCGTCTGACCTCTGCTTGGGGTGGTTTTAGCCCCTCTCCCGGGCTAGGAGCATCGGATCCCGGAGTGGCTGATCGGGTTTTAAAGCTCTGCTTCTGCCCTACAAGTTGATACTTGAAAGGAGTCTCTGTGACGTTGTCCCGCAAAGCTATAAGCAAATTACACACGACATTTTATGCACATTTTTGGGAGGAAATTTCAACCTTSGTTTGCTTCTCCCGCAGGCTCTGAGCATCGGATCCAGGAAAGTGATATGACTTTGGAAAGCTACGGTCCTCCTCTACAAACTGGAGGTGGTTGCAAGTTCCTGTGATGTTTTCCCGTGGAGCTATTAACCAACGACCGGCCAAAAAAGGCGCTTTGGCGGGCGATGGCTCATTTTAATTTCTGGATCTCCGCTACAACCTGGAGGTGGTTGCAAGTTCCTGGGATGTTCCCACGTGGATATATAAGCAATCAAAAGTTGTCGGGCGAGCTCCGGCAGGTGAAATGGCTGATTTCCAGCATGGGGCTGCTTGTGCTGATGCAGGGGAATAAAAGGAAGAGATCCAGTGAAGTGGAACCGTGGTCCTACGTCCAGCACCCGCTCTCCCGCCTGGATTCATCCAGAAACCCCTAGCGGTCAATATTTCTGAAAAAATGCATAAAATTCAGAAACCCACCTGATGGATCACTTCCAGGCAATAAAAGGAACAGGTTCGGTCAGGTGAAACCGGTTCTGGAAGCTCAGCACCGGGTTTTATAGCCGCCTGCCTGTTAAAAAGCCCCCGGGCAATATTTCTGCAATAATGCAAAAAATTCAGAAACCCACCTGATTGATCTGTTCCAGGCAATAAAATGAACAGATCTGATCAGGTGGAACCAGTCCTGGAAGCTCAGCACCAGGTTTTATAGCCACCTCCGAGAGAGTTTTATATTGTGTGCTTTGATTTTGAAAAAAATAAATAAAGGCGGCACTCTTGTGGTAGCCATGTTGAACCTGATAGATTTTTGTTTTGTTTTCCCTCCCCTTTATGGAGAGAAGAGAGGAGAGTTCTTTGAATAAATGGAGACGAGTTCCCATGCTCCAAAGTTATTTGACTCTTTGGTTATCACTGGGCATGTTTTCAGGCCTCGTAGCTCGCATGTTATAGTGAGTATTAACTAAAGGAGGTAAAAAAAATTTCCTTTTTGTTCAAGCATCACTTTTATGTTTCTCTGTCAGAAGTTAAAAAAGTATTTTATCTTTTCTTTTTTTGTAGGTAAATATATAGTTAAGTAGATAGTTTTGTTTGACAATACTTTAAATTAAATAAAACTAGCAACACATTACGTTCTGTTTTGTTTACTTTAAAGAAGTGAGGAGTAGGGGGACAAAATTATGTTTTTTTGATACTGAGACTGGATGAGTAGCTCTCGGCAAACTGCCGACTTCAAAAGTAGCTCTTGGTTCAAAAAAGGTTGGGCACCCCTGACCTAGATGTTTTAGTTTTAGAATKGTGTCTTCAAAGATCTTTGAGATAAAAAAAGACAGACTGTTAGGAGCCTTTAAAAAACAAAAATAAAATCATAAAACATATTTTAAAACCGACAGGTGTCATGAGTCACATCTGTTTCCTGTCCTAGTCCTGTCACAGTCAATTATCTCCTAATTGTTTCTCCCCTCCCATCTCAGCCTACCTCAATCAACGTCATGCCACTCAMCTGTGATCAGCAGTATTTAAGCTCCTCTCATCCACAGCTCCAGTGCCAGATTTATGAACAGTTCTGCCTAGTAGTTATCCAGCATTCATGTCACGTCTTTCCTGCCTCGTCTCGAYCTTGGTTTTTCTCACTGGTTCTTCGTCTCTCCCTTTGCCCCTGAATGGTACCATCCCAGACTCTGCCCTTCTGGTTTTGACCCCCACTCTGGACTCTGGATTTCTGCCTCCTGCCTCGCTCCCCATCGGTACTGTTCTGCCTTCTGACTCCTGGATTACGACCACCGCTCCTCTGCTCCAACCACGAGATAAGTCTGCTCCTTCTAACCTGGTTCTGCTCTCARTCTGCCTGTGTATGACCCCCGCCTGTCCCACGGATTACCCCCGGACCCCTAAGTCCCATCGGAGGTTTCTCTCCAAACATGGAAGTGTCACTTGACACTACCCGACGCTTTCCACGTCACTCAAAAGTTCGCTCAGGACCAAGCGTTCGCTTAAAAGGTTAGTGGCTCAGTTTTATGCTAGATCCGTCCCTCTGTTTAATCCAGCCACTAACCTTTTCCTCTCTTGTTTAGAGCTCCTGGTCCCCTTGATGTGCGCTTCCAGATCCAGCTTCCTGTTTTTAAATAATACTTTTAAAACTGCTTTGGTGTCTGGCATCTCAGTGAAAGTCATTTCCCCATTCATTACATTAAATCCGGCTACTAAGAGTTTCACGCCAACACCAGAAAGGCAAGCTGGGATCTGTTCTGAGCACTTTAAATTAAAACCAGAAATATTATACAATTATTCACCCAAGTCTGATTTCAGGAGTTATCCTCTTGTGCCATCTTCTGGACTACCAAAGTCATCACAACCTGCAGTAATGGCTTTCAGTGAGCCCAGACTCACCCCTCCTGAGGCATTTAATAGAGACCCCAGTCAGTGCCATTCCTTCCTGACACAATGTGGGATCCAGTTTGAATTGCAACCCTCATCTTTTCCTTCTGAACGTTCCAAAGTAGCTTATGTTGTGTCACTTCTCACTGGTCGAGCTAAGTTATGGGGTACAGCAGAGTGGCAAAGAGACTCCTTTTTCTGTCATAGACACAAGAACTTTGCTCATGAACTAATGAGAGTACCACAGAAAAAGGCTACCAGAGGGCTACTGAAACTTAAACAAGGCAACCGTAGAGTCACAGACCTGATTATTGACTTCCACACCCTGGCAGCAGATAGCAAGTGGAATGATGAGGCCCTGCAAGATACCTTTTGGCAAGCACTAAGTGAGGATATTAAGGATGAATTGGCAGCTCGAGAACCCCCATCATCTCTCAGAGAGCTGGAGGACCTAGCAACCAGGATTGATCTACAGCTTTATGAATGGCAAAATGAGGTGAGACAGTGCACAACTACTTTATCCCCTCATCTTCCTTCCAGGCAAACTGCTTCTGAGCCAGTACAAAGGCCTCCACCATCACTCCCTTTGTCCACGGTGGATCCTTTGCAGTTCAGAGGATCCAGGCTTTCGCAACAGGAGAGGTTGAGGAGGAGCCTAGAGGGTCTTTGTTTTATTGTGGAGCTTCAGGACACCAAGTTTCAACCTGCCCCCTAAAGACCAAACCTACTGACAGCAGAACCCATAGGCTAAGAGCAGCAGCCTCATCCCAGGAACCACACCTACCTCATGTCAGCGCCAACCTCCAAGTTAATGGTAAGGAGTTTGTTGTTAAACCTTTCATCGATTCAGGTGCTGACACTGAGTTTATTGACCATAACTATGCTATTTCTTTGGGCATTCAGATGCACCCCACAGTTAARCCCTGCACTRTGATAGCCCAGGATGGTCATRCCCTAAACCAGTCCTGTTTGCAGACCCAGGAGGTTCATTTGTGTGTTAGGGGTAACCATGTGGAGACCTTGAGGTTTCTGACCATTAATTTACCAGATACGAACAAAATTCACGAGTGGTCCAGACCTGTCGTATATTTTATGAGCAGTCAGTCTGCTGT
>NW_013953299.1:27459-28921 GCF_001266775.1 Austrofundulus limnaeus
GTACGAACCCTTTGTACGAACAAAAGTAAGAGAAATTTAGGATAAGAATACAAACATGTCCTTGCATGAGGCCCATTGTGTCTGACCGTGGCCCTCAGTTCATCTCTAAGTTTTGGACAGAATTCTGTAAAATCCTGGGCATTGAACTAAGTTTGTCTTCAGGTTTCCACCCCCAGAATGATGGCCAGACGGAGCATGCCAACCAAGAAATGGAGACCCGTCTGCGCATCCTGTGTGGTGATGATGGCACGAAACTGGCAGAACATCTCCCCATTGTGGAACATGCCATGAACTCCATCACCTCCACTGCCACTGGTCTGTCCCCCTTCTATGTCCTGTATGGATATCAGCCACCGGTGTTTGCCACCCAAGACCAGGCTGCCATAGTCCCATCAGCATACCAAGCCGCCCAGAGGTGCCGTAGAGTTTGGACCAAGGCTCGAGTCCAAATTCTGAAGTCCTCAGCAGTCTACACGTGGGCAGCCAACCGTCACAGAATCCCTGCACCCAACTACCAGGAAGGTCAAAAGGTTTGGCTGTCCACCAAGGACCTTCCTCTGTATGTAGACTGCAGAAAGTTGGCACCTCGGTTCATCGGCCCCTTTCCCATCTCCAAGGTGGTAAACCCAGTGGCTGWCAAGTTGAGACTTCCCAGCTTTATGAAGATCCACCCTATGTTCCATGTGTCCCAGGTCAAGCCAGTCCAGTACATAAGGTTTTGCCTGATGCCTCTCAGCAAGAAGGTTTGTTGGTTCAAATCCCAGCCCGGGGACCTTTTTGGGTAGAGTTTGCATGTTCTCTCCATGCATGTGTGAGTTCTCTCCGGGTACTCTGGCTTTCTCCCAAAGACCAAAAACATGACTGTTAGGTTAATTGATAACTCTAAATTGTCCCTAGGTGTGAGTGATGGTGCGTTCACACCGAACGCGATTTCAGCGTCAGGAGCAGCAGGTTTACATGCAAACTCTATGCTGGACGCGCTTCAAGCAACGTCGGGAAGTTCTGCGGCGCCTCAAGCGCGATTAGAGCAGCGCGATTTGAACGATTTGGACGATCTGAGCGTTCGACGCTCAGATCGTCCAAATCGTCTAAATCGCTGAAGTTGGGAAATCTGAACTTTTGCAGCTCGACGCGCAGCATCAACCAATCAGAGAGACTCTTCTGTGTGACGTGGGGTCGACAGAGCGGAAGCCCGGGAAGTCGTCAATTTTAACAATGGAGGACAAATTGATTGTAGCTGTCTGCGCTTACCCGATCGTGTACGATCAGGCAAGTTTACAGTATTGGGACAGGAATAAAAAGGACCTTGCTTGGTGGAAGATCAGCGAGGAAGTCGGTGTTTCGGGTACGTTATCAAAGTTTTTACCGTAGTAAAAGTCAGGTGTGTACGTCTGAGGTTAGTATTAAAGTCAGGTGTGTACGTCTGAGGTTAGTATTAAAGTCAGGTGTGTACCTCTGAGGT
>NW_013953299.1:29015-33100 GCF_001266775.1 Austrofundulus limnaeus
GTCCTGCGTCTGACCTCAAAGTGCACAAGCTTCAAACTTATGTAAACCTGCGATTTTGACGCTGAAATCGCGTTCGGTGTGAACGCACCATGAGAGATTGAATGGTTGTTTTTCTCTTGTGTCCCTGTGATGGACTGGAGACCAGTCCAGGGTGTATCCCACCCCTTGCACTGTGACTGCTGGATATGGGCACCAGTGACCCACGTGGCCCTGAAAGAAAGAAACAGGTATAGATAATGGATGGATGGTTTGTTGTAGTTTTTTTAATTGTTTTTTTCTGGAATTGAACGGGTAATGTACAGTAAATAAACAATGTTATTGGTGCAAATTTTTCAAGTGGGTGGGAGTTAATGTTATTTCATACTCCACCCAAATGCAAAAAAAATCATCAGTCATTGATGTAGATACTGTATGTGACAAAAATTGCCCCATTTTGCTCTTGTAGCTTGGTCTACCCCTTTTCGACACAAGACTCAGGCCAACCATATTCTCACAGACGTACAGTATGTGTGAAGGTTTAGATGCAGGAATGAACCCAGATCCAGTCAGAGGTGAGGGAGCTCAAAGTAAAATATTTATTAAAATAAAACAAAAGACYGATGTGGCAGCAAAGCACAAGAACTCAGGAATCAACTAGAAAACAATGTGGGAACCATAACAGTAGGGAGACCAAACAATGAACCGGCAAGGAAGTGAGGAAACAAGGCAGAATATATACAAACAGAAGGAAGGAGGATGATGAGAAAATGCTGAGGATGGTTGATTACCAAGGACAGACAGGTGAGTATGGTTGACAGGGAGAATGACTGAAAACAGACTGAGGAGAGATGAGAAGTAATGACACAAGATGGAGATAGCAGACAAGACATGGATCCCTATATGCACAAAATTTTGTGAGAATTGGTCAGAAGTTCCTAGGCTGTTGTGTATAAGCAACTTCTACAGTTAGGAACATTTAGCTTAGGCAGTCAGAAAGTATGTCCATCTATACGACTCTTCGAGACACACATAAAATAGTCAAATGACCAAAAACTCCTGGATGGAGATAGCACAAATGTTACACACAGACAAGTTTGTCCTGCTGAAAAATGTGACTTWCGCTTCATGACAAATTTGTGATCAAATAACAGATGCAGGGATGGACTGGAGACACCATCAGGAACAAACTAGTGCCATGCATACTGCCATGTATTGAAGAAGGAGTGGGTTCCTAGGAGTGCTTCACCTTGTGTTTCATGGACCACTAGCCAGCAACTTGTCTTTGGATGTAGTGCAAAAYGGCACTTACATTGTGTATAAAACATAGGATGTTTTAGAAAATGTGAGAAAGCAATTTTCATCACTAGTGCAATGTGGAGCCAGGGGGTGGGCAATGGTGGCTTGGGCCGTTTGAGGAAAATATAACATTAAACAATATAAAAACTAGAAAGCACAGTTTCCTAAAATGWTTGGGGTAGCTGGTTTACATACTTTCCTTGCTGGTTTTCAACATATGTTAACTTGATTGAGTAACATACATGTTACGTGTGTGAACTTGTGCGTAACTTATACCTATATGTAACTTAGCCTAACTTATCAACAACACTTAGTCATATTTTGAAAACAAGGTTGTTGAGAGTTGTGTTTAACGGGGTTTAACATAAGATGTGGCTTTAACAGCAGCTCTTGCTGACATTATTTGGAAAGTGTTTTGTAAATAAAAGCTCGAAAGAGCACAAGGGTGACTTTTGGTTCCTTTTTTTTAGCATTTAGAGCGCTGCTTCTTTGACGATCAGTTATCAGTGCTATTTTTAGAATGTGTCCTGCGGGCGACTCAGAAAGTCCCCACCGGCGACCGAGTGCCCATGGGCACTGCGATGGTGATTTCATCAAGCAGTTTGAAGGACACGTTAGACAATAGAGTGATGGATGCAAAACACATAATGGATAGAAAAGCAGAATAAAAAGGATAACAAAGAGCAACACTGCACATTGGTAGTGAGCAAGAAAATATGGTGGAATGAGATGAATAGAAAAATCAGTAAAGAAATAAAAAAACGGGAAAAAGAGCAGGAAAATTCAAGAATTTAAGAGAAGATTTTAGAAAAGGACACAAATGTATAGGAGGTGCAAGACAAACAAAAGAAGAGCAATAGAGAGTTACTGTTAATTCACAGTTCAGAGAGATTTTTTAGTGTGACACACTCCGCAGGAGGTCTTTGACTGCAGTTTCTTTTGAACCATAGCACACACACACACACACACACACACACACACACACACACACACAAACAAGCTCACGGTCAACCAAGGGTAGTGTTTGCTTAAAGGTAAAACAACACTCAGAAAGAAAAAAAATCTGCTATAAAAATAATCACATCTTTATTTAAGTGTTAAATTCTATCATTTGATCTTGTCAGTAAATGTCACCTTACAGCAGACCCTCTGGTTTCTCCAAAAACAAGACGTCATTTTTTCGGAAACAAATTTATTGATAGCAGTATCTTAACATGCTGACAACTGGAGGTGAATAAAAATTTCAGTACTGCGTCCACATGAAGTCTTAAAATCCCCTCAGTCAGTCCTTTATCCCTTTCATCATTTATTCACTGTTACCAGTTTATTCACTAACACTTAGTATGATCCTAGCATTAGCATTATTACCTGATTTTGTACATTTACCATTTGCTTTCTCTATCCAGGTTTATAGTTGACACAATCGCGCTGTTCCCGCCACTGCATGATGGCCATGTGCGGTATCCTGKCATGTGGTCGTGCACTTAAGAATGTAACTGCAAAGGCTGTGCACACTGTGCACAATTWAAATAGTTTGTTTGTCTGTCAAGCCTTTGTTCTCCAATTTACATTTTCACATTATGAAGAGTAATTCCATGTGTCCTTTTGGAKAAATCTACAGCAATGTAAGTGCCAAGTATAAACTACTCCACTGTTGGCGAGGGTGTGCACGTGCTCTGTGCATGCTCCAAAGTGCAACTATAACTCAGTCTTTAATCCCAATGCAATAGTGAATGAACAGCTGCTGAAAACAACAGTGATGTTAGTGAATGCCTGACACCCATGCTGTCAGACCCCAGCTGTCAAGTTCCGGCAGAAAATCTTAATATGGTGAAAACTAATTTCACATGCACAAAAATACAACAATGTACATGTACTTTGTCATCAATGCATGTTACCATACATTGATGATATTTGTGCTCTGCATTTCACCCATCACACATGAGAAACACCCAAGTCGAGGGAAGCTATTTAAGCATCCTGAGAGCAGTTGGGGGTTGGGCATCTTGCTCAAGAACACAGTGGCATGTGGGTATGGCAGGGAGTCAAACCTGTGACATTCTGGTCCCAAGTTGACTGCTCTACCACTGCTCTACAATGAAATGTTTAAAACAGGAGTAACACTTTACAACAGAGTACACAAAAATGCTTAACTACTGAGGAACTACTCAGTAACTCCTGAGTAACTGATTAGTTACTAGATAGTTACTAAGGACACCAAAGAGGACGTACTCAGGAACTACTGAATACTTAGAAATAGGTAATCATTACTTACTCAGTAACTGACCATTGCCTACTGTTTTTTTTATGTTTTATAACTTTCTTTATCTAGCAGGTATTTACAGTTTACTGTATTAAAAGAATGTAATAGTTTCAATGAATAAATCAATAAAAAATTGTTTTTAGAGGTTTAGTGAGCAAAAAACAACAGAAAATAAAAATATTTAGCATAAAAATGTGAAAGTTGGACAGTATAAAAATATTTACAGTAAAATCTTTATAGCTTTTCCTTTAAGAAATAATCATCAGCCTCTGTTTCATTCCTGCATCTTGAATGAAGTGGTGAGCAGGTTCTGTCTCTCAGCGTATCACAAGTGGAAATACACAAAACAAGTACAGAGTTGGGTGGAGCCAAACCGAACTGCATTGGTGGAAAACCGGCTAGTTGGTCCCTCTCTCAACCGCTGTGTGTCTTCTGCTGCCCATCCCCCTCTTCCTCACAACAAGACAAAATGAAAGTAGCTGACATACGAATTTAGCTGGTCACACACACACACACACACACACACACACACACACACACACACACA
>NW_013953299.1:34746-40612 GCF_001266775.1 Austrofundulus limnaeus
GTTTAACAAGACTCAAACCATTTTAGAGCTGTTCCTGTAATCCCAATATTAAGTTCAAGTCTACGCAATAAAATATTGTGATCAATTGTGTGGTGGAACTAATATTTTTAGGTTTAAGCCAGTTATTTAGGACATACTTTAATGACCTAGATTTTCATGACATGCTGTTTATCAGCAGATAGAATGATYAAAGTCAGAATAAGATTTGCTATCAACAACAATCATTCTTAGAAATCACTTGTGTTTATCTTTGTGTTTTCCCTTGACCCAGCATTTCCTTGGGATGAAATCTTGCTCTATTAAGATGACATATTAGTGTTTGTTAAACAGTATATATGAGGCCTCTCAACTGTCTCAGGAGAGGCAGAAGCACAGAGATAGGACCAGAGAGCAGGGGGACAGTCTGATGTTGTTCTCTGTGTTTCCTGTTGTTGCAATAAAACTCAGCTGATCATTCCATGGAGTGCCTTCATTCTTGGACCACATATTTCTGTCTTTGTTAAATAAATATTTCCATAACAGTTGGCGTTGTCGGCAGGATCGACGGACCAAGGCCACATCGTAGGTGGACTGATATGAGTGAGCAAGGACGGCTCAGGACCTTTTTTAACAACAGAAATATGCTGGTGACCACCAACYATGAAAGATGATCTTGAATAAGCAGAGAACATTGGATTTTTTCTTTTGCTGTGGAAGATCCTGAGAAGATTTTGAATCATCAACTGCTGAGAGTGAGTACAGAAAAGATGCCTCCTTTCTTTTCCAAAGAGGATTTCTGCCAGCTTCTCCAAAAGGTGATGGTGTTGGAGCTCAAGATTCATTGTCTGGAAGAGGTGAATGCTTTGGAGAACTCAACATGAGTTCAAATGGGTGAAAAGGCTGAGATGAGAGATCAACATGGAGAGGAGATGGAAGCTGCTTCTGAGAGTAAAGCTGTATGGAACTCTCTTTGTGGCAGACCAAAAAATCTCTCAGGAAGGAAGCAGTTCTTAGATGACAATGAATGGCCAGAATTACAGAGAAGTGCTTTTTCTCCATCAGCAAGGAGAAGAAAGCAGCGACAGGCTGGAATCAGAACAACTCATAACAGCCGGAGAAATGAAGATGGAGCAGTCTTTCTTCAAAACAGATTCACAACACTGGAAGAAACTGGGGAGTCTGAACAAAGTTCATTTTCTGATCTCAGAGAGGGACTTGAGACCACATCCAAGTCTGATGGACTGACTGAATCAAACAGGAGCACAACTTCTGGCTTCCAACATGAAGTATTATCTGAACCAAGTTCCGACTGGAAACAAACAGGAGAAATCACAACAGCTGACATCTGAAAGACAGCTGGAGACACAGGTGGAAAACAACGTGCAAGTTACTGATAAGAAGACTGCTGCAGAATCAGAACCACAGAGAGAGGAGTTACTGTACTTAAAGCTGCTGAACCGGAAGAACATCTGGTTTCATCAACATTACAACCAGAGAAACCCAAACCATCAACTAAAAAGAATGTACATATTACTGTTAAAAAATATGCGTTGTTCAAAATGGTATGTCCGAATAAACAGGATTCTGCTGGATTTCTTCTTTAAACTTTATTTTTCATCTTCTGACTCCAGTCGGGTACATTCAGCACTCAGCAGCACAGGCCTCAGTCAAAACTTGAGCCGAATCAAAACAAACAAGGGAGCTCTGCTCTGAGCAGACACTCTGCAAAACACTGACAACTTCTTCCCTACTATAATAATGAATCGAGCTAATAATGTATCTTTCTTCCTGGTTACACCCCAGAGGTGTTACCTTTTACGTCAGAACGTCACTCAGTTTTGTTTAGGCTAAGAGAAAGAACACATGATAACACACGAACTCTTTGTCAGCTTCAACCTTACAGACTGAAATGATCAGAAAGTGTAATGTACAAAACTGAATCTAATATTCAGTTACAAAATTTCTTCAGTCCCTCTCTTGACAAATACATCTGTTGTCACATCAGGATATTTCTAAACATTTCCCAACCCCAGAAATTCAAATTTTAATCCTCCCAGACATAAAAAAAAAATATTCATCATCAGGGATAAGACTCATAATGCTTTCTTTCCACTCTCGTTTCTTCTTCTTTGTCCATTTATTTTTATTCCTCATCAAAAGTTTCTGTAGCTGTGTGCGATAATCTGAACGCTCCTGTTCTCGTTTCACAGGGTCTTCAAAGCGGTCTCCAATCCTGTATACTTTTTTCTTGGATSTAGGTTTTACATTCTCATTCTTAGTTGATGGTTTTGGTTCCTCTAGTGGAGAAGAAGTAGTGGTCAGTTTTTTTTCAGTTGCGGGTTGGGGAAATCCATTTTGTGGTTCCTCTGTTTGTGATGCTGATGAATCCAGATGTTCTTCCAGTTCATCAGCTTAAGCTACCCAAGGAAACCCAAGGCTACCCAAGGAAAGGAAGTATTGGTATGGATACGACATTGAGGACCCTGTGGAACAAGCAGAGTATCGTTTGGAGTTCTACACAAAGCTACAGCATTATTTAGCATGGTATAAAGAAAATGGGACAGAAAAGCAGTTTCAAGGGTGGAAAGAGAGAATTATGAGCAAATATCCTGATGATAAATCTTTATGCTGATAATACGGTTATTTACTGTTCATCTTCAGCAGTTTCACAATCATTTAAACTTCTGCGATCTGCTTTTGATGTTGTTCAGTCATGTTTGGCTGGGCTTAAGCTTGTTCTGAATGCAAATAAGTCAAAGGTTATGCTATTATCCAATGGTAAGCAGCTCCCACCGCTCATTCCCAGCTTGTTAACTGTTCAGRAGTTTGAAATTGAGGTTGTCAGGTGCTACAAATATTTAGGTATTCATATTGATGAGAATTTATCATTCAAAACTCATATTGACAAATTGGTTTCTAAGCTAAAACTTAAATTAGGGTTTCTTTTCTGAAACAAAAATTGTTTCTCACACCAAGTCAGAAGACACCTCAACTATTCTTCCCCTGATGGATTATGGAGATTTGCTTTTCATGAACTCTTCAGCCCAGCATTTAAAAAAATTGGATGCTGTTTATCTCTGTGCACTGCGCTTCATAACAAACTGTAGCTATCGAACACATCACTGCACTTTGTACGCTACAGCAAAATGTCCATCTTTGACTGTTCGCAGACTCTCTCGCTGGCTGATTTTTATCTATAAATGCATTCTTGGGCATCTTCCATTATATTTATGCTCATTTCTGTCTAGAACCTGCAGCCATTATGATCTGCGCTCTCAGAACTTCATTATGATGCAGGTGCCAAAAGTTAGAACTGAACATGGTAAAAACTCCTGACACTTGGAATAACTCACAGAAGGATTTGAAGTTATCATCTCTCGTTACCTTGGGACAATTCAAATCAATTTTAAAGGACAGCGACACCAGATCACTTGGTATCTGTAGATGCCCTCAAGTTTAGTTATGTGATGTCTGTTTTGTGTTTTGTAATTTGGATTTATTTATTTATTTATTTGTCTGGTTTGTGTTTTGAAATTTGGATTTGTTGTTATTGTTTTTGTATGTTTATTTTATTTTTTTTGCTGCTGTCTTGGCCAGGTCACTCTTGGAAAAGAGGTTTTAAATCTCAATGAGTCTTTTTCCTGGTTAAATAAAGGATACTACTACATAAATATTTTTATGTCTGGGAGGAACAAAGTAGAATTACTGGGGTTGGGATTTTAGAAAAGTACAGAAACTTAGGTTTGTATTGACACAATTGTTTTAATACATTAAAGAGTTGTTTTTTTTTTGTTTTATTGAGCATTTAATTGATCATTTAATGATCAGATGGGGGAGTGTGATGGTTTAAACCAGTAATTCATGACATCCTTTAATGACGTAAGTTTTCATGACATGCTGTTTATCAGCAGATAGAATGATTAAAGTCAGAACAAGATTTGCTAAAAACAGTCATTCTTAGATATCACTTGTGTTAATCTTGTGTTTTCCCTTGACCAAGCATTTCCTTAGGATGAAATCTTGCTTTATTAAGATGACATCATGGTGTTTGTTAAACAGTATATATGAGCCCTCAACTGCCTCAAAGAAGCAGGAGCAGAGAGCAGGGGGATAGTCTGATGTTGTCTGTGTTTCCTGTTGTTGCAATAAAACTCAGCTGATCATCTCACGGAGTACCTTCATTCTTGGACCACGTATTTCTGTCTTTGTAAAATAATTATTTCCATAACACAACATATTAGATTTAGTCATTGAAGGTTTGCTATTCTGTTGAAGGTTAGCTATCTAAATGTTGACCACATAAAGAGCTACAGCTAGATTGGCTAAAAAATTCCACCCTGTTTTTTTCCACCGTTAGGTTTATGAACCAAACAGCCAGGCGCGGCTGGTCCATAAGGGCAGAAATCATTCGCCCCAAAAAGTAGTTCTTTCTAATTAATATAGAAATTTCTTATTTACCAAGCTTGCTGTGCTGTGGGTTTTTTCTGTGTGTTTTCCATTTTGACTATTTTACATGCAATTTAAATAGATTTTAATCTTTTATTTTCTTTTTTTTTAAATCATTTACAGTTACAGGGCGGAACATGTCGACGCCCGAGTTCACGGTCAATTTTATAATAGTACCCTATGGGCAATGATTGGAAGCGCAGGCTGCGCCAATTAGTGTGTCATTGGGGCGTAAAATAATATGCCCTATTGACCGAATTTGCTAGCTTGGACCAGACAGACCGGACATTACCATAATGCAAAAAACTACGGACAGAGGGAATATGTGCAACAGGACATTTTCTCGAACATGGTATGAAAAAAAAACAATGGCTATGCGGATGCTCTATCAGGAACATGGCATTTTGTTTTCTGTGTCTCTTGTTCCAGTCAAGCTCAAGAAAAGCTATATGGACGAGTCAAGCAAAGCACATTTACAGTGCGCAATGAAGCTAGCCATGCTAGGTCAAGTTAACATCGCAACTCAGCTTGATGAGAGCTATCGTGTGAGTGTTCTGAATCACAACAAGGAGGTGGACAAAAACCGACATACTCTGGATAAACGCATTGACTGCATAAAATTCTGCGGAGTGTTTGAACTGGCACTTCGAGGACATGACGAGTCCCAGTCATCCAATAACCCTGGTGTCTTTTTGGGATTAGTGGATTTTGTGGCTTCACTGGACAGCGCCATGCAGGAGCACCTACAAAAAGCAACTGTATTCAAAGGTACGTCCAAAACTATTCAGAATGAGCTTTTTCTAACTTCATAAAAGCCATTTCAGAGATTGCTTTGTCAGTAGCCTATGGGACATGACTGTTCATTATTTTATGCCATTCAGTGTTATTGTGGCTTTAGATTATTCTGAGACTTTGTGCAAAAACAATAAATACTCAAATTTTCAATGAGATGTGTTTTAGAAATATATTTATTCTCCATTTAACTTGTTTATCTGGATCATTTTTGTGAAATCCACAACATTTAAAACAGTTACAGATAAATGCCTAAAGCAACAATATATAATTAATAGGGCCTAAAGTGATGAATATGTGCGTTCTGTGTGCCGATTTGTCGGAGAAATGATGTGCATTTGCGGCAGTGAATTCATCTCTGCGCACACAGCGGTCCATCTTTTTTCAAACTGTTAAATTAGCAGCCTGAATCTCACCATGTCCTGGTTCATGAGGGGAAAAGCTTTTAACTCTGTGTGCATTAATAAGAGTGTGTTTTTCTGAGATGTGCGGGACACAACCTCAAACCAGAAGGAGCGCAGAGAGAGAGGAAAAAAAGCGACGCACAAAAAGAAAATTAAAGTAAATATTAGCAACATATAGCTTATATTTATATAAATTTACATTCAATCTACATAATATACAGTATTGTTACTGATCACATATTATT